>NC_136901.1:68257092-68277092 GCF_949606895.1 Notothenia rossii | reverse complement strand
ATATATGCATGTAAATGTGCTAGTGGTATATGTGAGGTATTGGAACAGGAGCCTTTGTTGCAAGCCAGCTCTCTCCCCCATGAGCTTTTTCTCTCTTGGCTGATACATTTGTACTGTAGATATTTCCCAACATCAACATTTGGCACCTGGTTTCTCTTATGACTTCAGCAGCTGTAGATCTTTTGTTCTCCCACTCTGCGGCCAACGATCCACACCCACAAAAAGGGCCCTAAATCATCGCAAAAAATACAGCTTTGGAGCCTGACCGCTTTATTTAAAAAAAATAAAAAAAGAGGCAACATTCCTTCATGCAATGACCGGTTCTTTTGGTATTCTGGACTTCTGACATGGAAAACGGTTTGCTCCACTAAATCATTAGCAGCAGAATGGGAGTCTCTTTGTTCTTCATCCTGTCGTTGCTTTATCCCCTTGTGTTTTCATCTCCACAGAGACACACAGGAAGACCCATTTCCCCAGTTTCCCTCTTTTCCAAAACACGACATGACTGTCTGCCTTTTAATATCTGGAAATCCAGATTTGGATTAACGTAGGGGATGAAACGAGAGAGAGGGAGGGGAATTGAGTGAGAGAAAGAGGAGATAGAGTGAGAAGCTTTCAGATTAAATAAAAAAGCTGGCAGCGTGTCCTTGTTGTGGAGAAGGGTTATGGGGCTTGAGAAACGTGGCTGGCAGTCATCTTTTTTCTGAGTGAACGCTGACATGATAAATGTAAATACAGTGATATGACACGAGGGATAAAAGGACAAACACAAACCCAGTCTGCAGATTCACTGCGCATTTATTAAATGGACTCAACAGTTGTTTCATGAGTGGATTTCCTTCTTGAAAAGTGCTTAAAAGATGGATGCACATGAGGAAATGTGGTAAATATTTGACATGGTTAATCGGATTATGAGTTCCCATCGCTATAGTAAAAGCCTTGAATGATATGACGTCTTAAATGGCCTGAATACAAACAGCATATGTAGTGATCATCTCTTTATAAATCCTGCTCTCTTTGGGTTGTTTACATAGACGGAAGCCTCGAAGGTCCATTTCATTATCCTGCCATCATCAGTAATGCTCAGCCAGCCTTAAGGAATAGTTCATTTAGATGACAGAAGTAAGTTAACACAGAGAAGATTTGCTCTCCCTGAGTGGATATAAAATTCATAGCATGACGCTCTCCCTTAGTCACATTATTCAAGCGCCTTTGAGCTCGGTCTTCAAAGAGCTCCTTTTTGTATAACTTTGCCCTGGAAACGTACAAATTGAAAGAAAAGAAGAAATTGGGCGGAAAATGGCAGGATGAGGTTAGCAATTGTGGCAGTGTCTGGGCCATTCAAAGCTGTGAAATGTTGCACCTTTAAGACTGGAAACGGGCCTCGTTCACCTCACTGTCTTTGAATGTTCCCCCTTACAAGAGACATGGTCCCTGCGCAGACTTTTCATAAATCATAAGACTCACTTAGCCTTGAGTGTTCACTCACATTAACGTCCAACGTAAATTCCAAATCGCTCTGTAGCTGCGCTCGGCTCGGCTTGGCTTCCTCGTATATATTTCAGTGTCCGGTTCACTCAAAGTCCTGTTGAGTCTACAAGCTGGGGGAATTTGCCAAAGAGCTCCTGTCACAATGTTATCACAATCATTCTCGCGGGTTATCACGTACTCCGGCCACACTAACAAAATGTTGTGGTTCGCCGTGTAATTTAGGGGCCGAGAACGATCTGATAATGTAACATAATATTAGCGCAATTCATTATTTAGCTTTCTTCAATTTCGCCCAAGTACCAAGCTGAAATCCCAGAGGGCAACAAAATGTCAACGTTAATAATACTAAGGAATGACAAGGCATGAATCAAACAGATGAGCCTTTCCGTAGTTCCGGAGCCGTATTTCAACACGGCTTGATACAACAACAGTTTGTAGCGTGTAGGACCAATCTGAAAATCATGCCATGGAGGGTATGTTTGTTAGCAAATCCCCCCCAGTCCAAAGCTCCCTCTTATTGTGTCATCATTAGATAAGCACCCTCTCCCAGACTATCATCATAATGAGGGTGCCATCTGAAGCAATCACCCAGGGAGATGGTCATTGAGTTAAGAGGGAGGGAAGGGGAGGGGCAAAGTCAGATAGAGCAGATAAAAAATGAAACGAAGTGAGTGGAAAAACAGGGAGGGAAAGAAAGAGAGAGAGAGAGAGAGAGAGAGAGATGGATAATGTGAGGAAGAGAAACAAAAGCATTTCAGAGGAAGGGAGTGAGTTGAAACAGCAGACTAAGCGGAGATGGAGATCATTTGGGGAATTCCAAAATTAGAGCTGCCATCGCACAGACAGACGCACCCACACACACACACACACACACACACACACACACACACACACACACACACACACACACACACACACACACACACACACACACACACACACACACACACACACACACATATATACAACCGCCTTGAGCCAGCCGCTTGGTGTTAAGGTCAGAGTCGCACTCTGTCTCCCTAGGTCATTATCATGGGTCCCAAAATAGACAGCCAATTGTGTCACAGTGCCTGAAGTGAATGTGACATTGAAAAAACCAACCCTTGACCCTGATCTACACGCACAAGTCCGAGCAGTATGCACACTTTAAAGGGTACATATTGTGCTTATCTTCAGGGTCTTTTTTTTTATCGAGGCTACTACTAAAATATGTTTACATGCTTCAACATTAAAAAAAGGCTGTATTTTTCTCATTCTGTCTGTTTTAATAAACCTATATTCACCCTCTAGCTTTTAACACTCCGTTTTAGCACCTGTCTCTTTAAGACCACCTCGTGAAAATGGCCCAGTCTGCTTCGATTAGCTCAAGAAAAATAGTTTGGGCTTTTTTGCCTTTTAATAAAAAGATAACTTTAGTTCATTTAGATGTTCACTCTACTAGGTAAGCTACCGTGCTGCAAGGGATGTAGCATTATCTAATAGTCCTGCATGTGACATAGGAAGGGGAGCCAAAAATGACTTGTTGAATCCTGTTTTCTGTCTGAGGCAGCCCACAAAAAACTCACCGGGTCGTCCTTATTTAATTAATTATGTGGTTTGCATTTCAGGTACCCAAATGTATAAGGATTAGCACTGAAACAAGGTATTTCTTCACAATATGTCCCCTTTAAAACAAATGGAGGGAAGCGGACAAACACACAATCAAATGTGTAAATGGACACACACACACTCACAGACACACACACACACACAAACATTAAGGGAGGCATTTAGCTCTCAGCGCTAACAGCAAGTAATGACACATGTGGCTCTGAGGGAGTAAGCTGCTCGAGGACTTGGCAAGAAGTTGGAACTTTTGCTGGCATGTCTCACTGTTCAAGTATGCACAGACGGAAAACACACACACACACTCACAGGTCTGACCATGTTGCTCCTCTCCACCTCGGCGCCCACCCTCCCTCAGTAGACTCTAATGTTGTTCCATTCATTTGACTTCACTTTATTGTGTTAATGAGAGTTACCGGTGAGAGGAGCTGGCGGTTGATTGAGGGTGAGAACGGCTAATCACTGGAACAGCTAATCAGTGCTTGTCGTAAATATTGATTAGTTCTGTGCGTTATGGACGTGCTCATTAACCAGTGTGTCATCTTCTCTCCTCTTTCTCCCCTTCTTCTCGGCTCTCCTTTACTCTCCATCACCTCCCCCCCCTCCTCCTTGTCCTTCACCCACCTCTTCTTTCTCTGCAATCACCTTCTTTTCTGCAGCAACCTCCAACGGTACCGTGGAGGGCCTGGAAAACCGGGAGGGAGGCGCGTGCAAGAGTCGAGCCATGAAAATCGTCATGAAAGTCGGGCAAGGTAAATGTGTGCTCACCTCACATGTAGAACACACCACAGAGCCGCTGCCTTAAAGCAATGTTTCACTTTGGTGTGACATTTCCATTTATCGCCATGTGAGCCGAGCTTGACTTTGTCTGCCACCGGCCTCCGATACAACCTGCTCTCAAAAACTGCAAAGTTGTGTGATAAAAGACATTTGCCAACAGTGTTCTTTTTTTTCTAATGAAATACCCTAAGGCTTAGTGATACTTTAATACGACCATTATTGACTTTTAGTGGTGTTTCATCTTTATGATATGTTAATTGTCTTAAAAATGTTTATTTTTGGTGTCCAAATTAATGCTTTCAGGCCAAATCCAATTAACAACACATATTCATAGCATAGCAAAAGAATGCTGTTTGTTTGAGTTAACGTCAGTTTTATAATTTAATAGGGATTTTGCATACATTTGCATTTAATATGCATAAGTAAAAGTAATATATTTAATATTTAATGTGAAAGATATTCTTGTTGGTAAAGATTTCAGTCATATTGCACAGCTCTACCGTTTACAACCGTTTTAAAATATAGCAGTAAAATAATAGTACATGGTACACTTATGTAACTCTATGTAGCATTTATAAACATATAAAACACTTTCATGTCAATGCAAGCAAATATAAGAACATTCTAGTTGCTTTTTTTGTATATTTTTATAGGGTTTAAACTTCCCCCACAAACAATCCATAACCTGTTCATGAATAGACAATGAATGATTGATCACATGAAATAACAGAGGTGCAATTATATTTAATTATATATGATTGCACAGTTTGGCACATGCCTTCAGGAATTAAGTTCGCTCTGCGTTTGCAAGGGTAAAGAAAAGTATTTATGAATAACCCAAATATTGTACTCAACCATGTTTCTTTATTTAAATGATACAGTTTATATAAAACATAATCTTAATATTTCACATTCATAACATTTTATAGAAATATTGTTGATATAGTTATAATGTATAATTATAACTGTCATTTAATAGCTGTCCACTTACTGATGCTTCACAGGAGGACCTACAGTTGGTCACAAAATGTTATAAGTAGTGTTTAAGCACACAACTACATTATTAGGCTACGTTATAAACCTTTTATTATTGTGATTAAACTGTTTAAAAATGCTAAATATTGGGGTTTAAATTTATTTAAAATAATAACAGTTTAAATCTCTTTCAAATCAGCAGCTATTTAGTTAGTCAAGATGTATGGTTAAATATATACTGTGAAACAACGTTTCCCATTTATTATACTAAGATAATTATTGCTGTAATATCTCTGCTGGTATGTGGCCATTGAAGGCAACATTGGAAATCAATAAGCAGGACTTCCTCATAGACCGCAGCATTGGATTTAAAGGATTTTAGCTTCAGTGTGATGCAGTACCCTGCTAAGTCGGGTATTTAGCAAAGTATAAATCTGCCATCTGGTTACTCTGTCTATTCCGAGTTTCTCAGTTGAATTCCCAGTAAAACAATACACAATGTATCGATATCAAGCTGTACAATTACATTTACTTTGACACATAATCATATCCATATTGCCCATCTCAATTGTTCAAGTGCAGTAGTTTTAAATAAATATTTTGATTCACACACACAGTTGTCCACATAGTGAGAACACCAAGGAATAACAAAGAAATAAGTAATGACACCACTTTAGATTGCAAAAGAGCCTCTGATATTTCTCAGCTGTTTTTCTACCGGATTCCCATAAAGTAATCACAGAGTGAAAATGTGTTTGAAATTGGTATGTAAGTGCATAGTCGGAGTAAAATGCTTGAAGTCAACAAGAGGGCTTTGTTTAGATATCCTTGGACACAACATTTGGTTCACATCACACGTTTCACTTTTTAGACACAGTTTTATTCAGTATGTGGACGTCTATATCCTGAATCTGACAGGACACAGTACACAGATATGTTACTCTCTAAACATTCCCCCCATCCTCAGTGGGGTTGTTTTGACCGAATAAGACACTAACCGCCATATGAGAGGAACATCTGCCCTCCACAATGATCTAACTGCAGCTAAAAAGATGCTTCTCAACAAGTCTGACATAAACTTGCTGAGAAATGTGTGTGTTTCTGCAAATGTGTGTGTAGATATTTGAATATTGGCTAGTTGGATGACAGCAGTGCGTCCTGGCAGTCTGTGTGAGAAGAGAAGCTAACAAGCTGCTGATGCTAGCAAGGTCTGAGTCGCTAAAAATTTTGCAGATACAGAGAAATATACCCACAACCGCCACGGAAAAACAGACAAGCGTTGCATTATCTTTCCATGTAGGTCAATTTGAGCATCCCACAGTGCCGGATTGCAACACCATCGCTAAATGACAACACGCCTGCATGAAGCCAGGCAACACAGCCTTTTTGCACTAAACTATTAACTGAGAGAAAGTAAATCCCTGAACTCGCATTAATGAAAGTTGAAAGGGAATGTCTGATTCGATGAAAGTTCTAGGAAACTTCCCCTCATCTCGAATCCTTTTCCTCGACTTCGCCAGAGCCAAGCGCTAATTTCCCAAAACGGTCCGAACAAGCTGTCACTCACAGACGATGTGTCCTAAAAACCCTGTTAGAAAAAGACGATGCTGGCCCAGCTGTTACTACTTTAAACATCTATTTCTGTGATGGAATCTTTGATTCGATAAATGCCCATCTAACCCAGGAACTATTAGAGGAAAGGACGTGGGAAATTAGAGCGACGACAGGAACTTTGATTTAGCTTTGTTCTACTTCTAAGTGAGTTTTTCCCTGAAAAGTTAGAATTAGAGCTGCCGCTGACAATTATTTAATTCAGTCAGATCAGTTAATTGACAAATCCATGAATTGAAAATACTAGTTTGCTCAATGTCATTTCTTAAAGCCCAAATGATTGTTACTGAGTTCGGACCTTAAGTACAATTGTAAGGTACTTGTACCTTTCACATTTATCAGACAACTATCGGTATTACTTACTTAAAAAAAATATTGCATAAAAAAACATATAATTATCCTGTGAATTACAATGTATAGTTGCACATTAAATAACGTACCAGTATTTAACATAAACATTGAAAATATCTAAAATAAAATTAGCTCCACCTTGAGCAACTATATAGCTAAAAATGCTACTTATACATTATTGAATCAGTCGTTAAAATAAAAGTAAACTCTAATAAACAATTACAGGGACCATTTCTCTACAATAAGGACCCTTACCTTTCAAACTTCAACAACTTTGAAACAGAAAACATTTTGCTGGTAATATATATGCATAGTTTGAACTATAACGCAGGACTTTAACTTGTAACAGAGAATTCTCACAGCTTGGTATCGCTTCTTTCGCCTAAGTAATGGATCTAATTTCTTAACCATTGGATGACAATCAGTGAACCATCTGACAAAGGAGAGCATTGATTCCTAATGACCCAACTAACCATTCAATTGTCAAAATAAGCAGCCTGTGAAAAGTAGTTTTTTGCTTAAAGGATTAATAGATTTATTGACCAAATGGTTTGCGGAAAATCAATAACCCCAATTACAATGTATACGTTTGGGTAATTAATCAAACGTCTTTTAGCTTCTGACAAGTGGAAACTGTTGCTTTCCCTTTATGCTTTTTGTTCATACTACATCAGTATTTGCGGCCCTATAGACTCTACCTTCTGCCGCCACGCTTGATGTTGTTTCACTTAACAAAAAATAAAATGGGGCTCTTCTTGGCCCTGACCTCAGGTGCTATTGTGTTTAAGCCACATTTCCTCTGCAGCTGAATGCCAACACTTCCTGCAGCCAAGTGCGATTCCCCATACTGTGTGTCCACTCGAGCACCTTTGCACTCTGCTCTATGGATTATATTTCAGTGACTCATCCTGCATTCTTTGCGTTGTGCTTTCTTGCAGCGACACTCCCCTGCTTTATCAAGATGAATCATCGGTTTGTGGGAAATTATGCGCCCTTACACGTCAATATCTAATTGTACTTTAAACGGCTCCTGTTCCGTCTTTTGTCTTTATAAAAAATGTAAAAAGTGGAAAGGAAGTGAAATTGATTGCAGGGGAAACACAGGGGGAGCCCATATTTTATACATCCATCTCTGTTCAGCCCTCTCTTTCTCCTCCAGCACATCATGTCACCGTGCTCATTAGAAATATGTTGACTCAACGCCTCATCTCTCCCTCTAACTGTCTCGCTCTCTACTGTAGCTCCATCATTGTCTCCCTCACTCTCCCCCCTCCTCCTCGTCCTCCCTCCTTCTGGCGGGCTGGCAGTTCTGAGGTAGTTGCTGTCTGCATAGCTAAGGGAAATGTCAGCAGTACACACAGAAAAATGGGTCAGAACATTAGAACGCTCCCTGCACATGCTCAGTGTTGGGTTGACACACCGTGTTGGGGCTATGTGCGAATGAATCAGATCACTGTGTATCCGCTGCCGTACGTGAATGTTCCCACTTCTCACTCCTGTCTCTTCTCATTAATTATTGACGGGGCACAACAGCTCTCGGCTAGGTTCACTACTGCTGCAATCAGAACGGAGCAATGCGGTGGTCTGGACATGGAGAAGATAGAGGAGGAGGGGATATTGTTAATAGTGAGGTTATGTTCCTCTTGAAACAAAGAAAGATATTTCCGCTTCATTTATGCCCCTCTTTGACTTATTTCCATATTATTTTTCATATCTTCCAGACATCTCACACAGAATCATTTCCCTACCGACTCGAGCTGAAACTGAGGTGGAAATATAAGATAGACTGACAGGCCCTCTCCACTCTCACACACAGATGCACGGCCACACAAAGTTGCCACGAGGGACTCAAATGTAAATTGCCTCCCCACACGCCCTCCTCTCTATTTCACACACACACCCCTCAGAGCGGGCCTTGGGGCAGATGCAGATAAGGCCTGATGGAGCAGCAGCATCTGATAGTGTGCTGTGGAATCCATCTGACCGGCTTCAGTAATAGTTTATAAGCGCTCCCCGTCTGCCGGCCCTGCCCTCGTAAAAGACACACCGCGGACCAACCGGTGTTTACCGCACAAAGACTTCAAAGTGTGTGTGCTAAAATCACAACAGACAGACAGATAAACTGTCTGTTTCCTTAGCTTTCCCCTCAGAGCTTATACAACCCCCTCCTCGCCTCATCCCTATCTCTTCCCGTCCTGCTATTCTCTCCTTTTCAAAAGTGTGCTTCTTTGTGGCAGAGTTAAATCCAGAGCAATAAATAAGACATATTATGGCCTTTTAACGTGATGAATAATGTAAAACAATAAAAAGTTAATATATAACTGCTTTACCCTCATTCTGCCATGCCTAAGTGTATTGTAAGTATATGTGTGTGCACTGGCGTGTGTGTGTTATACGCTCTCATGAATGTGTCAGCGTTGGAAATGCCTGTCTGAGTGTTTGCTGAAGGAGCTGCTGATGTAGATGTGAGCTCATTTTTTACGACAGGACAGGGATACTGGCGTGTTTCGCAGACGTTCGCTGACTTGTCCTTCCTTTTTCTGCTTTCATCTTCACTTCTGAGACAAATTCAACACATGCAAAGACAGCCTTCTCTGTGCATGAAAGATATATGGAAAGATAGTAAGGAAGAATCCTTGCAGATGCAGAGGAACAAGTCATTGTGATTCAGCGCATGTAGCTCGCCAAGGCTGAGTTTCTGTGTGTTTTCTGTTTCCCACAGTCCCGAACGCAAACCCTGCAGCGCCGGAGGTTCCAGAAGACAACGCCATCCCGGAGTCCAGTCCCAGTCCAGCCGACAAGGGACGAGTCGGCCCTGAGATGCCAGGAAACTCTGGTGAGCAGAGTGACACAGCAGCATTAAACCCAGAAACTGCAGCTTCAGATTCTTTAATGCCTACTAGTTTCAAGAGTGCAAATAGTTTAGCAAAATAAAGGTTTTTGAAGTGTAAAAAGAAGAATATTCACAGCCTCGAGGCTTATTCTAATAATTCATCACAATTAGCCTGAAAAGAGAAAATAAAAATCATGTTTGAGTCTCCAAAAGTAAGCATTCTCTCTCATGGCTTTTTCACGCCGCAGGCATTCCTTTGATATCTGGGGGTCAACTTGCAAGAAAGATGTTAAACCAATGTAATACAGAGGGAAATTATACTCCCAAAATGCAGCTCACAATAAGAAGACATTTCCCGAAACAAATACAGCTCACCAAAGGTTACTTTCTTATTCACACTGTAAGCACGTGCTGCGCCCAAGGAGACTCAAAGACATTCCCCGTTATTATATATCTTCCTAAAACTTATTAGAAATGCAGAAAAATTAAGATTAAAGCGAAGATAATTGAAAGAGTCACTGGCGCCCCCTTGGAGGCTCTGGGCCTTCCTTGTTTCCTGTTTTCACCGGCACCTTTCATAACTTCCTTCCACAGAAGGGACCACTTCTCAACTTTTTGACTTACTCCACAACTTTTGCACGCCACAAAACCTCCCCCAAGTACAGCCTGTCCCAATGTGATAAGCTCCCCTCATTTAATAATTGCTTATTTGACATTAGTTGCGCTATAAAAAGATTGCCTAATGTCATTTTTTCGCCATACCCGGGCTTTTACCTGTCTACCATTGTTAGATCAGGGATTATGTCAAGTGAATAAGTGGAGGGTGGAATGAAGGACGTGTCAGTGTGGTTGAGGGGCTGATATTTCAGGAATGAAATGTCTGACAGCCTTGCTCCGGATCTCTCCGTGCAGCGCACAGAATGTACGAAATTCCTCGCGCCTCTGATTTCATAGATAAGCGTGGAATCGGTAGCTCTGTGATGTCATTTGGTCGTGATAAGGCCCAGTTATGCCCTCCTCAATAAATGGTTAAGTGCGGAGTGGTCAGCCCAGTGAGGAGACACAGTCATTAGTGGGGATGGTAGTCTCCAGAGGTATGAGGCTTTTGTGTGCCTGTTGGGGGGGGGGGGGGATCATGGACAGTAAAGAGGTGGTGGGAGGAGGTGAGTGCTGCTCTTTGGCAGCAGCTGCATGCATACATGGAAAACAGATTTGGTTCTTCTCGGATTTCAGTCACTAGAGGAGCCAGTCAAAGCCCCTCCCCTTCTCCTCCCCAAATCATCCTGAACCCCTTAGACAAAAAGGATAAAATAAAATCAGATGTTAAGATATGTATTCCCCCTTTTTTTTTATCATATCTCACTTGGCATTTTCCATACAAATCTTGGCTTGTGCATTTTGCCTAGGCTGGATCTTATCAGAGCGGAGATCTTTGTCATGTTGAGTGATGTCTGCAGATTTCATTAGGAGTCTATTTTGAATAAGCTAATTCAATTAGATTACATCAATGGGGCCGTTATGTCATGTAGAGCAAACAACAAACAGGGATATGATCACAGTTGATTTAGGCACAGAGCAGTAAGATCCGAACATGACAACGCTGGCTCACTGAAAATTATATTACTGCTGCGATTGTTCGGAAGTCTCTTAGGGACTGTATGAAAATGATTGGGGTGGGGAGGGGTGCTGACTCTTATTCCCTACCCCTTCTGTTACAGAGAAACTGCATTATCTCAGAATAATATATTTAGTGCAAACTTAACACAATTATGAAAACCAAGCTTTTGAAAAACAAGCTGCTAAATAAACTGTTTTTCTAGCCTCAAAATATTTGAGCATGGAACAGCTCCATGCTGGGGGGCTTGTGCACTGCCATAGTTTCACCCCGCCCCCAGTCTTCTGCGTTGGTCAAAATGCACCTTTATGGCCCACATGGAAGCCATCTTTTTTGATGTGCCTATTTGGTCTATCTCTTTTTATATAATAAATCTCACAGATATGAAATAAAACTAAAAGGGCACTCAGAGAGCCCAGACCCCGCCAAGGCTGTCTCCATAAGTGAAAAATAATGTGTATCCACCTTGTGTTTTTGATCTGCTCCAAAATGTAATGGGTTCTTCCTTGGCCCGTGCTACACTGTTCCACTGTGTTTCATGAACATCGGGCCATTAGTTTTTCCGTGATACTGCTGACAAACAGACAAACCGCTGAAATGACCAGAAGAAAAACTCTTTGGCGGGGGTCATAAATATGGGGTAAATAAAAAATAATAAAAAAAACCTTCCGTTGTCCTCCAAAATAAGTATGGCTGCCCTTCCTTCAGCAAAAATAAAATAACGATACCTTTCCTGACCCCCCTAGTAATGCATGTGCAGTCCCTAAGCCCCTTTCTTTTTGTCTCTCTCTTTAGACACCATGAATCAGGACCAGTCCGGTTCTTCGGGCAACTCGGACAGCTTCCTCAGCTCCAAAGTGGCCTTGTTCTCCACCATCGGGGGCGGCTGCATCATCTTCCTCCTGCTCATCCTCCTCCTCATCATCTTGCTAATCAAGATGCGCAAGCGCTCCAGGAAAAACGCCCACTCGCAGCCCCGCCCCTCGGCGCTGTCCCTCAGCACGCTGTCCAATCCCAAGATGCCCGGGGGCACGGCTGGCACGGAACCAAGTGACATCATCATTCCGCTGCGGACAGAGAACAACTACTGCCCTCACTACGAGAAGGTGAGCGGCGACTATGGCCACCCCGTCTACATCGTCCAGGAGATGCCGCCGCAGAGCCCCGCCAACATCTACTACAAAGTCTGACGAGCTCCGCACAGCCAGCCACACAGCCGGGAGGGAGAATGAGAGGAGCGCTTGATTTATGTTCTCGGGAAGAACACTTTCCTTCGCATTTTGGGGACTTGATGCTTCTTCAAGCCTGTGTTATTTCTACCACCTGCTGCACAAATCTGGAGAGACACGCACTGACATGGGGTCACGAGCTGACTGCTGAGAAAGGTTTATTCCGTTTGTTTTGGGGTGTCTGACAATCCCCACCTGCCCCTCATCCTCCCCCTCACCACCTTACTACCTTCTATATCTCCCCACTGTGCTCCAACAAGGGGGGGAGGCGGGGCTGGAGCGAACCAACAGATGGGACTCCAGCTTCCTGGTCCGCTGTCCCCTTTAACGGGCAGGATATAACTTATCTCAGTTCCCTGAAGTACAGAATGTGCAACACCCAATTAAACACACCACGGCAGCACACTAGCCAGAAACAGGCAGACAAAGGCCCCAAAAGCCACTCAGCCTGCAGTTCATGTGCAAGCGTTAATAAAACGTGTGTGTTTGTGTCTGCGTGCATGTGTGTTAGTAGTCCGGGCTCCGTGCTGGGCCAGGAAACTCTCCAGATAGCTCAGGTATCAGACATAGTGTGTGAAATAACGTGTTTCCTCTCCCTTCGCACCTCTGATGTTTGCCTTACTTACTATTTTTGATGGAGGATTTCCTTGAAAACCCTGATTCAGTTCACAAAGCAGTTGTATTTTGTTAGACTTTTCCTACAAGTGCACAATGTATAGAGTTGAATAGATCATCATTATAACTCCATCTTATCACAACCACCACCCACGTCATCCATCGAGTCATCCAATATTTTTTCCCAAGAATACACCCTGACCTGGACTGTTGACGTTGAGGTGTGTATGTGTGTGTATATCCTGGAAGAACTCCCTTCTCCGCTGGTCTGATATCAGCTTTATCATTACTCTGGTATTTATGACCTACTTTTGTGTATTTAAAGGTGTGTCCTCCACGTGTGTCTGTGTGTGGGTCCGGGCATGTCCAGACCAGTCCTGTATCTGGGCAGAATTACTGGCTTAGAGGAAGAACACTAAGTTACTGTATCGTAAAAGTTCAAAAACAGACAGACAGACAGACATGCTGACAGACAGACAATCCTGAGATCTTATAAAACCCTGCCGCCCTGTCAGTGCTCCAGTTGGCACCCATCGAAGGTGTTTTTGAACTTTAGGGTAGATGTGTATCGAGACAGCAGGCAGGTTGATATTTGTTTGTTCTGTCTTCTGATGCTCCGTTGTAACATCAAACGGTTAGATTGGTGCCTGCTGCTGCCTGGGCGGGGTGGGCGTAGATGGCACTGATTGGCTGGCCTACATAGGTAGGACGCCCTATGAGTTGGATAGCGAGCTACGGCCGAACATTGGGATACAGTATTGCGAGAGGCCAATTGGCTGCCATCTGTAGATGAGTCAGTGGTGTTGCCAGCGTGTGAGTAATCTATGTGCCATCTCTATGCCCACACTCACCAGCCCGGGGAAAAGAGAGGAGAAAATGTTCCTGTGACTTGGCTATAACCTGAGAGGAAGATGGCAGTGCAGATGGGGATAAGGGGTGGGGGTAGTGATGGTGGAAGGGTGGGTAGAGGTATTTTAGCATTCATTTTTTCCATCCTCTCCCCAGTTGTGCCGTGAATAAAAATGCTGTGCAGAATGTTCCTCAGTCAAGGTGTAGAGCCGGCGAGGACACTGCAGCTCAGCTATCTCACAGCCCAGGGCAGCGGCACCGAGACAGGATTTACTGCGGCTGGATGTGTGCAAAACCGAAGCTTGCTTTAGGTGGCGGTGGAACCTGTCTATGTGCACATGTAGATGCTTTCTACGAGCTCATTTTTGCTTATAATTGCAGTTTTTCTGCATATGTGTTTGTGTGTATGAATGCATCTGTGGTGTAGCAGCCCAGCAGATTTGTTTTTTGGGGACTGGAACTCCTAACTGTGGCTGTCAGAGTACGGAGCGCCGCAGTCCCCGTTAATGATGTGTGAGAGGAGAGGGGAGCAGATAAGGACAGCTATTCCTCAGCACGCACGCTCGAGCTGACGTTTGACGCACATGTGCAATCACACGCACAGACAGGCCGGGACTGACGGGTCCAGGTTTATCTCCAGTCAAACGGTCAGGCTGCCTGGTGAATGTTTATTCCCCAGCAGAGACACCAATCACCCGCTGCCACATACTGTTGCCATCCACGGATATACACTGCTGAGTTAAAAGGCAGCCCTGCTTGAAGACTCCGGGAAGACTCCAGTGGCTTTTGCGTGTCGTTAACCTCGGAGTTAACAGCCTAAACAGCTGCTCGTGCTTTTGTGGTCCTGTGTTTTAAGTCAGCATGCAGCCCTCAGCGGCCCTCTGTGAAACACATTTAACTCAAATATTTTTGTTTCGGATCGGTGCGCATCCATTCACCTACACCAGCCAAGGGAGTCATTACCAAATTACCACCATATTTCATTTTTATTCATACTAGTGACCACTCAATGTTATTCAATTTGTTTTGGGGAGAAAAAAAAAAGGGATAAATGAGACAACAGAGAAATGTAAATATATGGATAGAGCCCAATTTAAGATGTAATTTCACCTGAACACTGCTCATAAGAAGAATTTAAGATTAGATTTTTGTAATGGAGGATGTTTGTAAATAGTTGTCTTTTTAAAGTGTGTTTTGTATGAATCCTTGCATTTTTGTCTCTGTTTGCAATATGTTTTTATTTTCTTTTAGAGTTAAACTGAATATTGCAACGGACACAAGCTGTTTTTTTGCAGCGTCCAGTATTGTCAAAAAAGTCTTTGTTACCACACGTGTTAAAGATAAAAAAAAAAGAACTGGTGTTCAGAGATTTAACATCACCATTCAACAGAATTCTAGTTGCTGTAGAGAAACTGTTCAGGACTGAAGCTTTGTCACGGAGTAGCTTTGAAATGGATAGGTCATTTAAACTATGGATGATAAGGCCCTTTCCCTGTTGGAGACAGCACTTAACTCTGCATATGAAGACTGTGTTATTCCACTGCCTTTGAGTTCCCTACACCTTCCACTCCATTATTAGATGTAACAAAACATTTTGGTCCAGAAAGATTAATCTTTTCTAATTTTTAATAAGTCTATCGGGCTTGACGGAGAGAGACGTAGAGCGAAGGGGAGAGAGGAAGGAGAAAAGAGGCCACGTATGAGAGTGTGACCGTTCTGCGCTCACCATAAATCATCCGCTTTACTCCACTCATTATCTCCCAGGCGGCCCTTTGTTTTAAAGTTGCTCTCTCCCTCCTTTCCTAATTTAGCACAAGGATGTTGGTCGCTCATGGTATGAGCCTCTCACTGTAGGTTGATTTTGCCTATTGTTCAAAGCCACAGTATTATTTTTCAATGTGCATGTGTAAGCAGAACCTGTTGAATTTATTTCCCTTTTCTTTGAATCATAACTGTCAAGTTTTGTTATTTTATTTTCTTGCCATTCACTTCTTTCGCCGCTTCTCAGCGTAACATATTGGCACCAGCTACAATCGAAATACTGTTCCACCAGTTTGGAAACTACCGCATATTGATAAATAAAATTTTTCCCATGGAACTTGTTCTGGAGAGATGTTCTTTCGTTCTTACTTCTTTGTGTTTCCTTCAAGCTTAACAAATGTGGGTAAAATATTTCATTTGCCAACTCACTGACCACCCTGGTTCTTGGTGGGAGCTTAAACCAGCCGCCCACGCTCACTGCACTTCCTCACTGCACTTCCTCACGGCACACACAATCCCCCCCCCCCCAAACCCTCACCTCAGGGGTCAGTGCTGCACAGATGGGTTTGTTCTGATACATTAGTCAGATTGAAATCACAAGCAGGCTTCATAAATTCATATTGGGGGAATATTGACACGCCTTTTTGCATAGTAACTAATACCCGTATCAACCCGCTCTGCCCTGGTGTCCTCCAGAATTACATTTCTTCATACATGATTAAATCTGATTGGCTGCAGTCGACATTTCCATTGCGTTTGTCTGAAATTACAGTCTGCATTTAGCCGGCTGAGGAACAATCTCAAAGTCCTCGGTGAAAGCAGAGATGGCATGAAATGTTATTAAAGTGATCGGCATTTTCTCTTGACAAACACATCAGTGTTTGTGGGTATGGCTTTCGTGTGGCTGATGATGTGAGCAGAGACAGAGTGGGCGAGTGAACAGACTGATGGCAGGAGAGAGAAAGTAAGGCAAATGAGAGACATAGTGCGCCTGTGGCTTGACTGTCCCCCCCCCCCCCCCCCCCCCTCTCCCTCACTCACACCCCATCCTCACTGATTCTCTCTCTGCGCCTTGGGGCAGGTACGTTCATCTGGTTTCCTGGCTCCGTCCCGAGACGCCCCCATAGATCCACGTTACTGTAGGTTTATTAAAACCTTCCCCCCACTAAGCTTCTGAGTGTGACTGCATGTTTCACTGTGAATGTCTGTCTGTGAGAGAGAGCCTGTTTGTGTGTCTGTGTCTCTAATTTGCCAAAGGGCTCTACTGTTGTTCTGCAACAGTCAACATCACAGAAATAAGGAAATAGTACTGTTACAGCATGAACTGCAGCATGTTTTACTTTTAACTCTTCATGTTTTAATAAATGCGTCATCTCTATAATTATTCTAATAATATATAGCTTGATATTCATGTCTAGTAGTTGATGCAACAGGTCAACATGCTAATATGTTGTATATATATTTGCTGCATCATCCTTAGCTCCTTACAACATCATTCAAGGGTTGTCTTTTCAAAGCAAATCTCTTTGTTTCAGAGTGCAATAAACCACCACTGTGGTAGATATGGACAGCTGTACTCATACATTTGTTACGATACCATTACTTATGACCAACAACTCCGCTAAATGGCCACAAATCAAGCAACTGCGAAAACTCGAGACATAGAAATTTGGCTAACATTACTAACCTGGTTCCGTTGCCTTCAGGCCTGCTTTGCTTCTAATGAGGCATGCAACAAACCCTTCCCCAGGCCTGAAAGCATCCTTCCAGCACTCCAAAGATACTGTGCCAACTATAAAACTGCTCCAGTGCTGCAAATTCTCTGTCTTAACAGCACGGCTATCTGAGCTAACCCCTAGCTAGCTAATGGCAGCTACTGTTAGCAGTAGTTAGCGTCACTTTAGCAACGAGCTAAGCTATATATCCATCAGCAAACTAGGTCAATCACAGCGAGTCCAGAGCCCACCCGAGGAGAAAACTGAAACATTTTCCCCATAAAATATCAACTTAGCGCTATAAATTCTTACGCTCTCCTCCTGGGGGACTGTACGACCGGAGTTACACAGTGCAAGGGCGCAAAGTGGGACTGACAGAGGCCCCATTCTCCCTATTACAGTTAGTGTAGATTTTTGAAGCTGTCACTTTAGTCTAAAATAGTTACATAATGTAGCTTTAACTGTCACTGTTTTTGCTTTTAGGCACTCACACTCTACTTGATTTGCATATTTAGTTACTAGTGCATTTTAAACTACGGCTAAAACACTCTCTTGACTTCTAATTGATGTGAGCATGTATAATTCTCCACCTTTTTGTTCTGATTGTATAACATGGTTGCTCACATGTCTTTATAGAAACAAGTCGCCTGGGAAAGCAACAGCTGCCAGCAGTTTGAGGTGGCTTGGGAACAATTTAACTTACACTCATTTCCACCCATGACCATGAATGCTAATAAGAACAAATAATTTCCAAGAAAGCTTTTTTGTCAAGTTCATTTTTTTTCGCTTTTGTAATGTGGAAAAGAAGTAAATCACTATCATAGTCACCTCTGAGGCATTGAGACCTACAAGCGGGACAAACTTGCATTTTTATTTGGGAATTGAACTTCCTTCTTAAGCCAGTGAGAAAAAATTACATAATATAAATTAATATATATATATATATATATATTCGTGAGGAAGCAAAGATTAATGCATTCTTGAGCTAAGTGATTCATTTTAGATTGCACTGATGTTTTCTTTCTTTTTCTAAGATTATCGGCAACATGCATAAGTATAGTTTTTATCATTTTGTTTGCTACTACATCACTGCCTGCAAAACGAGTCGCTTCAATTCCTGATGAGGACACGTGGCCAGTGAAGCTCGTAAAGAAGCCTTGGATGGAAAATAAAGTTGTCAGTAGGAGATGAAAAGTGATAGCTAACCAGATGAGGGAAAGAATTCAATAACACTGGTACGATCCCTTTAACGGCGTCAGTTGGCACCACATCTTACTTTCCCCCTCACATTATTTCACACACTACGCTCCCACACAAAATCTGCTGCATGTGCAGACGCTACCCTTGATCTGTTGAAGCCAAGTTCTGCAACTTCTCAACTGTGACAATGCATCGGGTGAGGAGGGCGGGGGGATCCGTCAATATAGCTCTTAAGAGATTTTGGTTTGCCATCACTTAATATTTTTTTTGTTCTTATGGATCGTGCAGGAGACTAGTAACTCACACCATAATCAATATGACATGCTATGGGACATGTTCCTTCTCATGTAATGTACATATACATATTTAATGAGTTAATGCATCACTCGCCAGTCATAAATAATGCAGGCCCACTAATGCCTTTCATCAAACGTTGCTCATCAAATATCAAGCAGATTTTTGGTCCGTCTTAGAACTAAATAAGAAACCTGAGACGGGGCAAAGAAGCGGAAACTGAGAGAAGAAAATCCATGAAAGGCAAGTTCATTTGTCAAACAGTAACATATGGATCGCTCATGAAAGGGCTAATTAATGTGATTCAAATTCCAATCAATTGCGGGAAACTATATCTAAACAACGTCCCTCTTTAATCCTGCAAAGGGGCAGGAAACAGGAATTCTACCATAACGTCTTGGCTCTCTCGGGTTATGCTTCATTTTTACGTTTCATTACACACACATACAGCCGTCAGCCACATATTGATGGCATTGTTATGACCAGAACATGCCTGATCAGACCCGGGCTATGGCAGAGATCCAGGTCTAACCGAGACTCATCAATCATATGGGGAAGGAGGGAACCTAAGAGACTTACACACATGAGAAAGGCTCACACACGTGGGAGAAATAGCTGTTGCGGCTGGCTGCTGGGTCACAGGTGTGGAGACCAGGGAAGAAAGTGGGTATTATTCCCTTTCTTCCTTTCCCTCCTCCCCTTTAAAGAGAAACAGCTCGCTCTCCTTGCCTCCCTCCCTCCCTCCCACATCTTTGAAAACATCCCATTTCCATCCAGATTTACTTCAACCAATTTAAAACCCACACTTCATTCGCCCCCTCAGCGTCGCCACCCCTCTCCTCCTCCATCTCCTACTCTCAATTAGGCCATGCCTCGAATCTCAGGCATTATCTCTGCTGGCCATTTATATAACATGACTCCAAAACGCATTTGCACAATTTTCCAATTACAGTATGATGCCTTGAAGCTTTGGTTCCTTCTGTCTCTCTCATTTCCCCCTTTCACTCAAACTGCTCTTGATGTTTAGCACTACAAAAAAGTCACCCCCGACAAATACAGACACGTTTATACAATCA
>NC_136901.1:67967092-68252092 GCF_949606895.1 Notothenia rossii | reverse complement strand
TATCCTAAGGCTCGGTTACTCTATTCAAAGGTAGCTATAAGCTTACAAAATAGCTTGAGGGTGATTTCCCACACACAGATAAAGCCAAGACTTGAAAATCACTTTCAAAGCCTCCCCTCTTAAGACGCTTTGAAGCCCAGGAGTAGAGCCTGAAAAAGGGACGCATGGGAACCAGAATCTCTTGAGTCTAGCAGGAATATTGAGACTTTGTTGTAACTGTTTTATCATGTAGTCTGGCCTGATGCTGGGGTTAGGGTCTCGTCCGGTCTCGTCACACCAACCTGGACGCGCCCGCCAGGCGCCACACACAGCCTTGCCCATCATGGCTTTGTCAGCGACCTCACTGGACCATGAACCCAGACAGAACACTCCGGAATGTCGGCAGAGGCCGATATCGACCTCGGCGCTCGAATGGACGAGCGAGCAGATGAGCGCATGCAAACACACACACACAAGCGGGCAGAAGTAACCTGATCCAATGACACAGGAGCTGGCTCAGTGTGCGGCTAACTGCCTTATCTCCCTCTGGCCGCGCTCCTCTTTCCTCTCAACATTCTTTCAGGTATTTGGCCGAGACCTTTTCTCTTTGTCTGCCCTTTTCAAAGACCTGCTTTATGCTGGTAGCCCTCCAGCCGATGTCCTGCAATCTCCTCACTGCCTCTCTCCCTCTCTCCTTTCTCTCTATCTCTTTCTCTCTGCCCACACATCTCCAACACTTGCATCCTCGCTTTCTCTTTTTCATCCCCCCCTCCCTTTAGCCTGTCTCTCACATCCCTCTCTCCTCCACTCTAATTCCTGCACAATCCGAGCACAGGAGTGCAGATACCATGCCACCTGTGCTGCCTCCCAGGGGTGTGTGTGCGTGTGAGAGTAGCTAAGAGAGAGGGGATGCAGTTCAAGGTCTATGACATTTAGACAGAATTGGACTAAGGGCAGCTTCACACCTAAAGGTTGGGTTCCTGAATCAAATAAATGCCGGATGATTCACTGTTTGAATGTTCTAACTGGTCCTGGCTAGTTCAGAAATTGTAAACAAAAACCATGTTGCCTAAATGTCAAAGGTTATTGGTCATACAGATTGCTCTATGGAACTTTGGATGTGCTTTCCTACATGGTTACAAGAGTGTATGGGTGAAGCAAAGTAAGATTACGTACAGATCAGGGTCGTGCGGTCAGGGGAGGAGGCAGTGCCTCACCTGTCTTCATGAAAAGTAAAAATACAAATAACAACAAAATTAAATACATAATATTTCTCCACTGGTCTGTGCTATAAATGTATTTTCTGTATGATTCCAATCATTTCAATTATTTAATAGTAAAAATTGCTGAAATGGCGTATTTACTGTTTCTATACGGTGAGAGATGCGAGCTTTGGCAGCGACGACCTGAGCATCACCTCGGATGGCGCAATATCTCGCAAACTAGGTTGAGCGCATGCATTTGGCGCGTGTCTGTTGCTATCACTCTGTATAGAGAGGCGAAGTCCCGCCAATCTACTTCCGACCCATGGGACCCCGGAAGCGGAAAATTATACATTGACGTCAATGGAGAGAGAAAAGTAATCTTTCGATCCCGTTTGAATTGTGCCACGAATGACACATATGATGTTTGTCAAATTAAAAGAACATTTTGCAAGTCAAAAAAATTAAAATGTGTCGTAAAACTATGAAGTTACACATTTTTTTGTGTGAAACCGCTCAGTGAACTACAGGTCTCTGGTCTAGCACAATACGCGCCACCATCACAAAGATGGCCGTCACGTTAGCAAATTTCACCTGTTTCTTTCAGAATGAGGCGAAAAAGTATAAAACGAGGTGAAAATCACTACAAGTCTGGGCATGTTGAGAGCTGTACATACACGAAAGGGGAGTTAGTCGGTACTGTAAGAGCCAGCATGCGGGACCGGCTTTACAAGGTTTCAGTGAGTAATATGAGTGCAATGTTTAAGGTTAATGTCAGCTAGCTAACATTAGCTAACAAGGTACACTAAGAACTTCGTGGTCTCTGTGTATGCTGTGGATAACATTAGTGTTCACAAGAACAAGATACACTCCCGTGTTTTGTTTTAGTTGCTCTTCAGATTGAAGCGGCCAGTTTTATATCGACTATATGTGTGATCTCCTTTTTACATCTCGTTGTGTCATTTGAGTTTATTTGCTGTGTGTAGATTCAAGGATTTTGGTTAACTTGTCCAGGGATGCAAACTTGTCACATTTCGGCGAAATTCGCCGTTTGGAATCCAAAATAGGTCGTTTGTGTGATTCATGTAGATCTGCAATAAAAATATTTTGGGCTATGGGAGGGGGTCTGGGACCCGGATTAATGTCCGGCCGCAAGCTTTTTTTTATATATTATAATGAAGCGCGAGCTTTGTGCTCGAGTCTTCCTGCCTGTCGGCTCTGCTCATGATGTATAATAAGCCTCTGCTGCTCGGCGATGATGGTCTAGCTTCAGCAGCTACATTACCTACGGTGCGTTCGTTAATATTTGGTTCGGAGTCACTGTGGCACAGACTGGACTGCTGGTGAACAGCTGTTAGAACGGGCCGTTCAGGTGTTCAGAGCAGAGCTCCCTGTCGGAGCGGAGCGGCAGAGCGTGATGTGCACTGAAAAGTTTTTTTTTGTCCGTCGCAATATTATCGTTGAGCTAGCTAACTAGCATACATTGTCACTATCTGCTAACGTTAGCTTTAGCCTTCGTTTTCTAATAGTTTTTTTCATAGGCTATAAACAGAGGTGGTATAAGTATCTTGTACTTGATTAAAAGTAGAAGTACTCAGATATTTTACTTGAGTAAAAGTAGAAGTAGCCTACTCAGATCGTGTAGGCTACTTGAGTAAAAGTAGAAGTACCAGAGTGTAGGAATACTCTGTTACAGTAAAAGTCCTGCATTCCAAATGTTCCTCAAGTAAAAGTAAAAAAGTATTATTAACAAAATATAGTGAAAGTAGCGACAGTAAAAGTAGTCATTTTGCAGATTGGTCCATTTCAGAATAATATGATATGTTTTATAATGATTGATCATTAAAGTGTTATCAAAGCTGGTAAAGGTGCAGCTAGTTTGAATGACTTTGTATACTGCAGGGTAGCTTGTGAATTTACTCCAGGTGGAACTAAAGTCTGATTTAACACTTGATTATATTTCATATCATTCATCCACATCTGTAAAGTAACTAAAGGTATTACATACATGTAGGGGAGTAGAAGTACACCATGTACCTCTGAACTGTAGTGGGGTAGAAGTACAAAGTAGCAAAACATTGAAAAACTTAAGTAAAGTACAAGTATCTCAAAATTGTGCCCAATTATAGTACTTGTTGAGTTTATGAACTTAGTTACTTTACACCATGTGGCTATAAAGATAGAAAGACTAAGCCTTGCACAGAGGCATGAAAATACATTTTCAAAATGCTCAACAGTGCTGCCAAAATTATAAACTTGCTGCTACACAATTAAAATAAAGGCTTTTATATATTTCTATTAGATGTGACTCTTTGGCGTTTCTGTTAATATTAACACTGCTGCTTTAGTTGTTCTGACTGCTAAAATCCTCTGTTATTCCTAATTTTAAAGCCAATATTCTGTGGGGTCGGGGGGCTCTGATCCTTGTCACTTTTTTCATACCTGATGAGTTTGCATCCCTGTTGTCAATTTGTTTGGTTATCTAGGCACAGCTGTGTGTGACTCCCTCTGGTACACTGGTATGTGTTTTCCTAATGTAGAGAGCATTGATTAATTAATAAACTACACACTGACTCTAGATCCTGACCAAATCCTTTTTTGTTGATCAAATGTTTTTCAAAAATGTATTGTATATTATATAACAGCTGCACATCACAGACCGGAGTCTCTGCTACTGTGGACCACGAAGGAGGTGATCGTCATCCCCATCCCCAAAGACTCTGCATGGCATGGAAATCTCTTCCTCCTGGAACAATTCTACACCCAGCATATGCTCCCTGTGTTGGCCAGTAGAGAGGAGGACATTTGAATAAACATACTCTTAACACCCTCTGACTCTGCGTTGTGTTTCGTATGTGTGATGGGGTGTTATGCAGAGGGGAGGAAAACAGGACACAGCAGATTGGGATTGTGGTGGAGATGCTGAGCAGTTATTTAATTGTTGCATGTAATTATTATTATTATACTGCGTGCTTCCTAGTTATTCCATCTTTTGCTGTAACATGGATCTGTATGTAACTCTATATTTACTTGTTATCTACCACACTTCCTTCAACATCATACACCATCATTATACATGGTGTATATAGGATATATATATATATTTGTATACATATCTGTAAATTGTATAATCTTATTTTTCGTATTTGGGATTTCTCTTTTGTCCACTCAAATACACTTGGCCCTTTCTCTTTTCCATGTGGAAAATGGCAGCTGCATATTCTGCTTTTCTCATCTGGCTCCCTGTCTGCTCGTCTACAATGAGACAATTATATAATTAATTACTAATAATCTTTTAAACCTGTTATTAGCAATATTTCACAAATTCTTGATGTAAACTTAAGAGCACAGCTGTATGTTGAGTATGTCAACTTTGCTTGGTTCATCTTACTGGGGGGCAGCTATATGGATGTCGGTGCAGTCCACAATAATTTTGCAGTTGAAGGCAGAATGAATGTATTATTGACTCAGAATGAAGCACAACTTCATGTCATACAATACATTGACTTTATTTGTAATTGTGTAAAAAAATATGAGCATTGATTAGCAAGCAGGACCTGCAGGAACAGAGAATGGTGATGGATGGAGCTGGGAAGAGAGAAGAATAAAGAAAACACATCAACTTTATTATCGGCTATTAAAAATTCAATTTCAAAACAAGTTGCCGCTCCTACAGTTTTCTAGTATGTAAAGATGATTTCACATGACCAATGCAAAATATCACATTCAATACATGTGTGTCTCTGGGGGGTGCATTGTGCCTTTGATGTATATAAATAATATACCATAACCAAATACTATTACGTACAGTGGAAATCAGGTTGCCAGAGCAGGTCAGTCCAGTGTGCATGTTCCTCAGGGTCTCAGCAGTTACAGGTGAGGTAAAGAAAATAAAAGAGAAAAAGGTCAGTAACAACACTTTAAAGTAACAACACTTAATAATTATCTCTTTTAATAATTTTCTCTCAGTAATCACTCAACTACTGTCTTTCCAACAAACAGATTGACTCACTCTCACTATCATCACAATGAAACAGGTCCAGAAGAATGTCATGCAAAGCTGCCTGCCTGCCTTCCTTCCTTCGACTCTCCCTGAACTGCCTGATCTTTTAATGTTCAATGTTAACCATTTGTGCAGATAGCATTATGTAGAAAAGATCGCTGATGCTAATGTGGCGTTAGCCTACCTCCCGCCCCCTTAGCACCTGGTGGAGGGGGCGATAGGCTACTCTTCAAATGTTTCACAAAATACTTACCATCATGACTACTCTTACTGTTTAACATTTTGGTTTACTTCATGTTAAGGCTGATACAAATGACAGGGCTAAGTAATGTAATGTAATGCTAACTAACTTGCTCGCTACTAGCTAGGTAGCTAACTTGACTATGTTCCATGCAAAACATGTATATTACCTGATATGTTTGGTCCAACGACTCCTGGTCCTTTCATCAGACGGGAAGCGATAGAACGAGCAAGTGGTATGATCACTTTTGTGATTACAACCTGGTAATAAGCACACAGCCATCTTGTAAAAGTGAATTTATTGGAGCAATCTCTTATATTTATTGGAGGGAATAAATCAGTCTTCTTCTTCTTTGCTTTAATTGCGAGATCTTCTTCTTTGCTTTGCGAGTCGCAACCAGTCTTGGAGCATTATCGCCTATGACATCACTTACGCGACCCAGAATGCATTTGGGATTTGTTGTCTTTCTAGTTGCGTATTTTTCATAGTCTTATATTTCAACAGTTTTACGACAAACTGTGACTTTCTTTTACATGGAAATGATTGTTTAAGATTGACAAACATGATATGTGTCATTCGTGGCACAATTCAAACGGGATCAAAAGATAACTTTTCTCTCTCCATTGACTTCAATGTATAATTTTCCGCTTCCGGGGTCCCATGGAGGCTCCCGGAAGAGGAGGGACTTCGACTTGTCACTTTACTATGCGTCCTGCTGACTTTCCATAGTCTAGCTCAGGGGTCTGCAACCTTTTTGATATGAAGTGCCATTTAAAACATTTTTTGTTATCAGCGTGCCAACGATCAAGAATTATCAACGGGGGGCGGGGGTTGAGGAGCTTGACGCTCGTGAACTGGTAGGAGGGCGGGGGAGCCTCGCTGCGGGGAAGCAGTGTGTGGTCCTGTCAGCGCAACTTATGATGCCGAATTTAACAAACACATACAAATAATTTGTTTAAACGGCATAATAATAAGGACGATCGTCCGTTCTGTGATTCTCCAGAACACACATGTTATGATATTAGGGTCATGCAAAGTGAGATGAGATCGCTGTCCCCTTAAGAGAGAGAGAGAGAGAGATAAAGAGGGGTGTGGCTGGTGCATGTGTGTTTGTGGATGGTAGAGCGACAGTGAGGGAACGTGTGTATGTTTCTGGAAGTGAAACGAGGAAGCAGAAAAACAGAGATCTGTGATGTATTTTGTGAAACAGAAGAACAGCTAAATAAATGCAACGGCCTCCCAAGAAGAGCTCGCCTCTCTCCAGTAATTTAAGCTAAAGTGGGTTATTGAAACTGAAGCTTGTTGCTTCTGCCCTCCTCGACTACGGTCTGGGAACCGACAGGAAAGTTCAACACACAGATGGCCAGTCCGCCCCTTGGTAGCATATTATTTTGATGAGAGATGAGCAGATCGCCACTGGGCTTTCAACTAAAGACACAGCCACGCAAAAACTGCGGCATTTGTACAGCTCCTTATGGGTAGGCCTACTGCAATTAGTGAAGTGCTTTCCTCCGTGGTGAAACGATCAGCATTGCACCACGGTGGAAAGCGGCAGAAAGTCTCCTGGAGTTCAAGAGAGCAAGGCTGCGTTGCGTGCATGGCTTCCTTCTGCAGGTAATGGGGAGACGCGCTCTGGCGGCAGTCTCGTTCAGGATCCGAAAATACAATTTCAATATTTTGCACACTTATTGCCACTGGTTACGGTGCTGCGTGCCAATGCTGGCACGCGTGCCAGGGGTTGCCGACCCCTGGTCTAGCTAATGTATGTAATGTATGTGTGTCACTGTGTGACAGATAAAAGCACAGTAAAAAGACACAAGGTGAGGCAGACAGTACTCTGCCGCACTGAAGGGGGCGCACGTGAGTCCACACGCTCTTGTTGCTACTGTTATTCTAAACAGAGACCGTAGACACAAACAACAAGCTCTACTTTGGAAACTACAAGAAGAAAAGGAGGACTTTTACAAAAAAGTAATAGAGATTTCAAGTAAAGGTAAGATCACAATTATATTGAAAATGGGATCTTACTAAGAGAGAACAATCCAATATTTAAATGAATGAGTGTCCTTTTGTTGAACGGTCGGTTTAAAATTAATCGAAGCATCAGACTAAAAAAGCTTTTGAAAATAAAAGAATATTTCATATAAAGTCAAAATATAATAATATTTGTAAATCTGATTCTTAAAGAGTCAGTGCCTCACCAGCCATGAACCTCACCGTACGTCACTGGACTGATTTAGCAGCTGGTTAGTTAGCCGGCTAGCTTGATAATTCCCCCATGCTCACTCCACGCCGCTAGGAGACCACAGAGCTTCTGACAGCTATCTAAACAGCAAACTAGTCTACTTGTTGCTTGGAGTGAAATGGAGGGACTGCGTTGGGCGCTAGCAAGCAATGTATTGTCTAATAAGACATTAAACCCTAACCAACCAGCAAAACAGGAAACAAAAAAATGTAAAACTTTTTTAAATGGTATGGATCCTGCGATTGTTTTGAATGGTGTTCCAACAGAAATGACCCTGCTGACCGGACTGATTTTGAGTTATACATTCAAACAGACCCAAACTAACCGCATTAAGGGGGGTAGACGCTCCAGGGTTTGGTTAAACTGGAATAAACAGAGCTGGTGTGAATGCGCCCTAAGGTTAAACTAATACGAACTGTGATCTGGTCTTTGTAATGGAGCCAGAATGGCTTCCTTTGAAGAGACAGGTGGAGTGTTTCTGGGAACACATATGTGGGAGGATGGCAATCAGTGTGCATCTATGAAGGGCCATCCAGCATCTTCAAAAAACCCACCAGTCTAATCTGTCATGGGATAACTGACTAATGATAACACTTCAGAAAGCAATTGCTCCCCGCTACCTACACAGATGCTCTTTCCCGAGGTGATCTATAGATATTTTTTTTCTATATGAATACAATCAACACAATACCTGTGCAGCTTTTGGAGAGCTTTTGGACTAATCAGCTCTGACAAGTGGAACAAAACAATTTAATACAGGGCTGATTTCACATCTGAGCGGCTCGTCATTTACATAAGCTTTTCACAGTCTGCTCAGTGAGCTGCGACAGGCATGTGGTGCGCCAAGAGAGACCGGAAGGCTGCTCCAAATATCCCCCCCCCCCTCTCTCTGACCTCACCAAGGAGAAGGCTACACATGCACCAGTACATGCAAGGACTCATTAGGATACACATGTGTGCGGATCTTAGCCCACAGTCACCCTGTTTCCATCGCACACACTCATGCGTGCACACACACACTTTCAGTGTCCTGTGGTTAGCAGTGAGAGGAGGCAGTGGCGCGTCTCTGTGCTGACTTAATGTCTTTTAACAGTTTGGCTCCAGGACCAGGGGTTGGTCAGAGCTGAGCTAAAGCCAAAACTGGGCCTGATCATCTGTGACGGCAAGAAAAAAAACCTGAGGCAAAGTGTGTGTGAGTGTGTGAGAGTGAGAGTGTGTGTGAGCCCTGGCCATCTTCCTCTCCGCTCTCCTCTCATTTTCTCTGTTTCAGTCTCCCTGTGTCTGTGTGTGTGTTCATGAAGTGTGTGCAGATGTGTGTGGGACGCTTCGCTGGTGGAAGCTACGGGGGACAGGGACACCAGCGGCCTGAATTACCCTGGCCTGGACAAAGCCATTGACAGAGGCATTAAAGTGACAATAGAATATTTACTGCACACAGAGCTGATTCACTCTGCTGCCTAATATGCAGCACATCAATATCCTGGAGAACGCTCATAGCACACTGCAGTGCATTGCCGTGGAAATTAGCCTGGCATACAGTCTCACAGACACACACACACACACACACACACGCACGCACGCACGCACGCACGCACGCACGCACACACACACACACACACACACACACACACACACAGAAGAAACTACTAACTGGTGCAGACTTGAAGGCAAACGGGGTTGGGGGTTAGGGGTAGGGGGGAGCAGTGTGGAGCAGTGGGGAAATAACTGCGGCTCTGCTTGAATACGTTTATCTCAGCTCTGAGGAGAATAGATTGCTGAGTCCCTTTACAGAGGTCTAGTTCTCAGGTGGCCTGCAGGACACCAAGTCAACTTGTTGCTAAATATTCGACACATTGGAACAGCTTACACTAAAAAAAACTGAACCTTTGACTTTAATTAAATGTCAACAAATTTCACATAGCTGAATTAGGTTAGTTAAAATCAATAATATTAACTTTAACCTAATATATTTTTATTTTAACTCGATAATATAGCTTTCGAGTAACCTTATGTGAAATCTGTTGACATAATATTTAATTAAAGTCAACTTTTAATTTTTTTCAGTGAACCAATGTTTATCCCGCATGTGTGTGTGTGTGTGTGTGTGTGTGTGTGTGTGTGTGTGTGTGTGTGTGTGTGTGTGTGTGTGTGTGTGTGTGTGTGTGTGCTCATGCATGTTTGGAAATGATTTTGAGTTCATAGACCAATGGCCTCGGGTTATTTCTTCAGAGCGGCTCAGAGAAATCTGCATCAGATCACACAAACATGTCATCCAGTTTGCTGACTTTTCCCCCCCGACCGCTAACCGCCGGTCCTCACTCCGTATTCACAGCCAGTTAGATCATGCTCACATGCTCCACAGACCCCTCTCCTCCTGTCTCAGTTTCACAGTCCAGAGCTGCCGAAATAGCCAACATATGTTTGGAAAATGAATGTCCCACGTTGAGGTCAAACAGTTACCCAGCGCAGAGCTCTGGACTCATTTAGTTGAGTATACGGAGCACCACGTACTTATCCTGATTATGAAACCCTCTCTGCTGTTGCTCCATGCCGCTTTTTAAATATTTTATATCATTCATAATTCACCAGCTCTGGAAAATTAAGAGCACTTACAATGGTTGTAATTTGAGAGAAGGAAGTTGTCGGTGGTGTGCTGCACGTCGACAGTGATGTATTTAAGTAGCACTGATTAGAAATGTACAAATTGCTGTAGTACAGGCATTCGAGGAGAACTAGAGAATGATCTATTGCAGGTTGGCGTGCAGCACAGAGTAGTGGGGAGTTGAAATACATTGAACTGTGATTCGAGAGTGTGCCCTCCATTAAGTAAGCCAGTTTCTGCAGTGTTTGGCATTAGAAACACTGGATAAGAAGATCTGCAGTCCTCCTGCAAAGGTGGGTACATTATTACTATTATAGTTGAAATATTGATTTCCAATAAAAAAGTCTCTTTCTGTAAGACCCCTGGTCTACAATGTCTCATACACATACTTATAACGCAATATAATTAGCTTAAAGCCTCTTCTTAATACCGTTTTAGACATTCATAAATATTCATAAGGTTTTAATACAATTATTGTTATACGTTAAAAATGATTTTATAATGACTTAAATGGCAAACATAATACTTCATGATGGCAACTCATTGACTATGATCACAGTGCATTATAATCACCATAGTTATAATGTATTAAAATGCATATTTTAACAATGTAATAATTCATTTGGATGATTTTAATTGAAATTATGAACTAAGTGCTATGATACTTACAAGTCCTTCCTTTATAAGTCATTGTAAGATGTAAGCAGTCTTTATAATGCATTACAACAATTGTTATGATGCATTATGAATATTTATGTGGGCTTATATACTCCTAAAAGCAGATCATCATTTAATGATAAGTGTGTTTATAATGCATTATACTCACTCGCTACTGAATCACCTTCTACAAACACGCTAAACATTGCATACTCTACAGCAAGGCTATCATACAAAACTAAATTGCATATTGGGGCATAAAATATGACTCAGTAATGTTCCTTGAAGTTACTTTCAATATTACATCAAGAGTGACCCAATTGGAGACTTTCTAACAACAACGGTTTCTGACTTTTCCTATTGGACTTCCCAATTGTTTGAGAAAAAGTCAGAAAAACCACCATGTTGGTAATTTGTTAAAAAAGAACTAAGTTTACATTTTCCTGACATGTTACTACCTCATGCTTGTGAATAATGATTCTCACCCAAATAAAACTGGAGAGTGATTTTGTCAAATCCATGCCATTTCCTGTGTCGTACCAGCGGTTAATGTCAGGGTATTTAGACGATAAACACGGCCTCTCAAACATAATCTTTTCATTTTATGCCGAAACCTAACTAAATCCTAACCGTGGAGGTGACGAATCAGAAAACCCTCGTTTCGGTAACGGCCGTTTCAAGCAGACAATGTCAATGAGGTTTTATAATCTGAAAACACTCAAGACAAGGACATGAACATTCAAAACCACACAAAAATCTGCACAATCCATACCAACAAAAAGTAATGTAAAAAAAACTACCAAAAATCCCGTTGTATAACATGATGATAGTGTATGCTTTTTAATGACAGTGAATTTACATATGTTGAGTTTCGATGTTGAGTGTAAAACACTTCTCAAAATACTGAAACATGCTTAAAAAACTTGTATACAAACATACTAGAGGAGAAAGTATATATTACATCAATATATATATACATGTATACAAAAACACTGCCTTATGCTGCTTTTTTGGGATACTGACCCAACAAAAAAGCATCCCTTTTTACTTTACCATTCATTTTGTTTTAAAGGAGATACATATTCCTGCATGAGACTGCCTGGGGAATATAATTAATGAGGGCAAAAATCGTTTTTTAAAAATGTGGATTTAATAGGCTAAATGAGGCAGAGCCATGTCGTTTTTCTTACAGTAACAGATGTGTGGGATATATTCGTTTTTTCAGGCGTATTTCTTGACAGTTCTAGCCCAAAAAATAGATTGAGAATCTTACCAAGACAAATTAAGACCGGTTGTGTTACAGCATGTTAATAAGTCACTGCAAATGGTGCCTGACAAAATTATTCATCTTGGGTTAGGGAAAAACAATAAAAGTTTAATCATGCTAAAACACTGTAACTTTCTTGCAGAGTGAAAGATTATCATTTCGATTCATACTTTCCCGAGGCAAAGTTGTTCCCACAAAGTAAACGGTGGGAGTAGAAAGGGGGATTGCTCTCACCACATAAGGAACAACACCATAACGTGTGAAATGTTTCAAGCCAGTTTGGAGCAGAAGCAGAACCATAGCAGCCGTCTGGAGGTGTGGATATTGACCAACAACAGACGACAGATGAAAGAGTCCAGCCTGTCTTCTGTCCTTCATTAGGACTTGTCCCGGGATGCAGCTGGATGTACTTACCTTTAATAGTGCTGATAATTAGCCCTGCCATTCTACATTCACCCGACGTAAACACACCACCACTCACACACACACACACACACACACACACACACACACACACACACACACACACACACACACACACACACACACACACACACACACACACACACACACAGACACACACACACACACACACACACACACACACACACTTTCACACTCACACTCACACTCACACACACACACACACCGCAGAGTTTATTACTTGGAAGGGAATCATTATCAGGGATAATTTGAAAGCAATTTTGAGGCTCACCTATTACCTCTGTTTTGGTTCCTCCTGGTCATTAGCGGAGCTGTCAGGAAGATTGAATATTACACATTTAGAGGGGGGTCCCTGAGTCCAGGTGTCAGGAAAGGTTAGGTAGAGCAAACGCAATGACAGACTATCACACAAAAAGCCACGGCCTGTCCCCCTGAACTGCACCTACATTTGTGTTTCTTGTTGAAAAATGAGTTTGTTTAGTAATTTTGTGTATTTATCACCGTGGGGGGGGGATGATTCTGACTGAGTTGGGCCAGAGGTACAGCAGGAAGTTAAGCACCTCTTTCCTTCTCCTTCTTTTTTTACTGTGAAAGATTAATGTCTGTTTTAGGAGATGCGCTGGAGAGGCTGTGGAATATCAATAAAGGGTCCAATTATGATCTTGAGGTGTGGCCATTGTCTGAGGAAGCCTTTCCTCTTCGCAGGATTAATTATGAGGCTGCCTTTTACCTGCTGATTTTATTAAACCTTTTCATGTCTCAACTTCCATCTATTCTTTGGCTATTAATATGCAGATCAAAAAGGAGACAGATTTTCCCTGGCAAACAGCGAGGTCAAGCTTCAAATTAGCATATTACTAATCTGCATTAAATTGTTTCAAAGACAGTCTTGTTAGAGTCGCAGCTCTGGGTGCAGTTCCACGTCAGCTAAACCGTGACAAGGTTGAGCAGGCTTGTTATTCTAAATGTAACGCTATTAACTTTACACTGGTACATTCCATGGTATATGCCTGCATATATTTCGTTTAAATGACGCAGCGTTCACGGTCTGCGAGTTACAACTCTTTGTATTGGATATCAGTCCATTTAGACTGTTTCCGATTAAAGTATTACGAGTGAAATTGGAAGAGAGGTGTCCCCGCCAATGTCTGAGGGCTTTTTGAGAGACAGTAGTAGAATGGGCCAAGACCTATGAATAATCTGCCTGAGTGTTGTTGATATTTACAAGCTGAATGCAAATGTCATCCTCTCATAGATCATCTTTCTCCTCCCCCGTGACTCATGGTACTTGGGATCTGTTTTGTATTCGTTCAGCACTTTAAGGTAAATCCGGAGAAAATTAAATCATGAAATCATTACTGCAAAAGGTCAGAACATAAATATTTAATAATCTGATATTTTCAGTGTAAGATTGCATTTATGCAGGCTGGCGTTAGGGCTGAGGGAGTATGGAAATACCAAGCTGCTGTGTCTTTATCTTAGCTAAGCAAGATCACACTGATGGCAAAAGGGAAAATCGACGGCACATTTTTTGCTGAATGTTCAACCTCTGCCCAGAGTTTGGACAATGCGGGATTAAAAATGGGAACCGCTGCACTTCTTTGTAGTTTTCTCTCCAGCTGTCTTGCATAAGTTGATCCTTTTTTACCACTTCAGGCAGATCAATAAGGTCCTCTACCTACTGGTCCAACTAATAAAACGGTCTGGTAACCCAAGTCTCTGCAGCGTGTCCCGGGGTGCTGAGGCCCACAAGTCTGTCCCCACACCCTTCCCTTTCTTAATGATCAGGATTAGAGGGGCTGGGGCCCTTTACTGTAGGAGGAAGCAGCTGCTTCCATGCTCATTATAACCTCACAACTCCATAGAGTGGTAACAGCTGGAACACACGTTTCTGGAGGAGAGAGCTGGGATCCTACGAAGATCTCATGTGGCAATAAGCATTCCACGTTGAGCGGTGAGCTGCGGCGCCGTGGCATCGCATGACAAGCAGATGACAGGCAGAGCAGGAGCGAGCTGACTGATGCATTAGCGCAATCGTTTGTTTTCCTGTTTTTGTAATTTGATGTTATAAACTCGTGTCCGTGAATGAATAATCTGCTGAACTTTCAAATCGTCTCATCATCACGCAAACTTCTGTGAAACGATGGAGTCACAACAGAGAGTCGTTTAATAGAGCACTTTAATCAAAGGGGGCTGCGGTGCTGTAGTAAAATGACAACTGTTATCTGCACCAGACTATATCTGCGGCAGATGATGATAACGAGAGGAGCTGGGCTAATGAAAGGGACGGTGGAGTGCGCTGATAAGGCCGCACAGTCCAGACTCAAATATTGCTTTAATGACTTCATCATCCCCTGCATGTATAATGGGACGGGGCCTGTCTGCGGTGGGTTGATAAACTGGTTACACTGTGCGCCGGTGACAGGCGATTTGCAGAACACAAGATCTCACGGCTGTACCTGCATCAAAACGCAGACGTGCTGCAAATAGATCGGAGGCAGACGTCGGACTGACACGAAGACACGCAATAACGTTTATAAATTGAATGGCCTGAGCAGCCTCACTCACATCCCCCCCTAAATACCTGACACAATTGAGTTTGCTCCCATTCAAGTTCCCTTAGAGCATCCATTTTCTTTCCCCTTGCCAGCGGCATCAAACCCCCCCTGCTGTGAGAATGTGAAATATCCCAGCTCGCTGGCAAGGTGAAGGCTATGGGGCTGAAGGGAGAAGGACTCTGGAAATTACCCAAACGCCTCGCCTTCTATAATTATCCACTAATTGTCTGGAAGGCTCTGCATTCAGGTGTGGAATAATACTGACCCGGGTGGCGTATTGAAATTCCACTGCCTAGCTCCCTGGGGTCACATTCACAATATCCTGCTTCCACAGAGCTGTGAATTTAGAGTTTAGCCTTCTGCATGAGGTAATGAAGAGCCGCACGCATTGAGAAGAACTCCTCCTCTCCGTGATGAGCCAGTGGCACCTTTGGACCTATTATCCCAGCACTGCTATGACAGGTACAGACGCTTCACACCATGAAGACTGTAAACTTTCATCACAGAGCACCTTGGTGGAGGTGAGGGAATCATAACAAGGATTTTTATGTTCCTACATCCATCCTTTCAAGCCTGGGATACAGCTCTCATAGTGAAGTGAGGGGAGAAGAGAAATGAAGTAGGAGAACAAATGAAACTCAAACACAAAAAGAGATGATAATGGGAAATAAGCAAGACAATAAGAAAGGGGAGGGAGCAGATTTTGCATGAGAAAGTGACGCATCACAAAAGCTCCACAGCAGGCCAAAACCAACTGCATAGCAAGGCTCCTTCCCATTGTAACCTCGCTATTGAATGCATGTGCACCATGTGGGTATGCATACATCCTGTACCACAAAACCCTCCCATGATGACTAATGAAGTTGACACAGGGCTTTCAACTATTCATGACTTGAGGCCTGAATTATGTGTAGGGTTGATGTAAGCAGGCAAACTCTGTTTCCAGCGATCAGACCCCTACAAAAAAAGAAGCAGTCCCCCTCTGTGGGAATCTTCTGACTAGGCGTGCCTTTGATTTCAGAAACACTGTCTCTGGTTCCTGCATCAGCTCCTCGCAGTTTACAGCAACTCCTTGGGGTGGACGCTCCGTGCAGCTGTGGGCATGTGAGAGATGAAGAGATAGAGGGAAAGGAAGAAGTTGAAGCTCATTATGCGTCTTGCTTACAGGCATTGTGTGGATATTCTATTAGCCATATCTAAAGTGTAATTGTACCATTGGGGTGTGTGTGTGATAGGGTGGGGTGGGGGGGCGGTGTTGTCGGGGTGCCAAGCTTTCTCTCAGCGACTAGCGAAGTGTGGTAATCTCACACACCATCTCATTACAGTTTAAACCCCCAGCAGCTGCTCGCATTAGACTTTTATTACACGCTGCCGCTCACAGCTGTGCTGGCATAGGCCCGGACAGGATGGTGAGAGACGGGAACAAAGACAGACAGACACGGGGATTCCAGCACAACATTTGGCTCCCATCAAAAAAGTGGAAATATCGGAGCAGAGGGTTGTAATGACCCTAACAGCCTCTCTGTGTGATAACTCGGCGGCCCCCTCTACCCCGGACCCTAAAGCGGGGCCAAGGACAGTCGCACAGATGGACTGAGTCATACCCAGTCAGATTGGGATTCAATCAAAAGTGCCAGAGCAGTGGTCATGCAAAAGCTTCACGCAGGGACAGCTTTCATGAGCATTTGTCTCGTCCCGAAAAAAGCAGTATGGGACCGTGGTGCTCTATTATCTCAACCGTCACATCTGTTTTAGGCGGCTGTAAATGTGTGTGTGTCGCATGTGTGTGTCCTTATGCATGAGGTAAACAGGCGATGAGCACACATGCACAGCATATGGTCTATATTTCTGCCGCATATCTCATATCTCGTTAAAGTGTAGTAACTACAGTAAACAAACCAGTTACTTAACCTCAAGATTTCCGCACTGATGTTGGTACAACTGGTTTCAGGTGCACCGTTTAAGTGGAACGAGCTGCAAACTGCCTTTGAATAGACCTGTGTGTTCCACTGGGAGATTTCAATGTTTTATTATGTGATTTTCTTTTATCGTTCTTGTAACTGTTTTTCAATTCCTTGTTGTCATGCAGTTGTGTTGTGTTTGTTTTGGGTTCCGGTGAGTTTTCCCAAGTCTCAGGTTCCGTTAAAGATATTGTAGAATAAAATAAATAAATAAATAAAATAGGTAAGTGGAGTAAATAAGTAAGTAATTAAATAAATAAATCTAAAATAAAATAAAATAAAATAAAATAAATAAATAAAAAAGTAAAATAATCTAAAATAAAAACAAATCAATAAATAACTACAAAAATAAAACATAAATAAACGACGAGAACAAAAATGTCTACTGGTATGTGGATTTTTTCAAAATGTTGTGAGTCTATTTATTCAAAATGTCAACCGTCCAGAATATACTTTCGAATAATTTTTTTTTTTTGAGCTCCTTTGGTCAGACTGTATTGTTTTGAGCTTATTTATTCAAAGAGAGTCTGTTTTTTCCTATTTTAAAATGCATTCTTTCACCAGATTGCTTAAACCTGCAGAGAGTATATCAGCATTACCTTGGTGTCCTCAGGAGTTCAGGTGTATATGGTTCAACATAATGCAAGAAATGAATGTACATTGAACATTATTTTTAAACAAGACAATACAGTTTTTAGGTGTGGACAGATCTAAATCAAATGTAGGTTTAAGCTAAGAAAACCCTCTGACTGAAAGCGGGGGAGCTAATATGGAATGCTAAATATCCTGGAAGGTGTTCAAAGTATTTTGTTTCCCCCTTGTATGAATAAACAGCATTCACGAGGAACACAATAACAACATAATACAAAATAATACAATCCCATAAAACAACGCTGAAATCGAAAGCATAAAAACACACATTTGAATTAACAGCTTTGTGACAGTCAGCTCAAGAAAATGCTGAACAAGCTTCACAATGCTAATGTTTTGCAGGGTGATTAAATTAAAGTGCTATATTGTGCAGGTGTTCTTTTCATTGTCTCCATTGCCTTTCTCTATCCATGCCTGCACATTCTGTTTGTGTGAGGCTGCTGCAAGTCAGTGTGTGCAGCCTCAGTGTGTGTCTCACCTTGACTTCAGTGTTAATGCGGCGTACTTGCAGAGGACACTGGGACACGGAGCCCAGCTGGGGAGGGAGATGAAGCACAGCTGGGGATAATTAAACCCAGCACTGTCCCTGTGAATGTGGCCAGGCTGGGATCGGTGTCCCCCAGACAGAGCAGCTTGGATCGGGACTGCCTGCTCCACGGTCTCCCTTCACTCTGATCCCGGATCAGAGGGAAGGCTTGACAGTGAACCAGCAGTGGAAATGTGGAATGCCAAAGACACAGCTTGAATTTGTTGTAATTTCCCTGAATGCACAATACTTTGGGAGCCCTCTTTTCTGGGTGATAGACAATGCGTCCATCAACTGAAAATACAATTGGCAGAGCACACAGAGGTGAGCATTTACAGAGCCGGCCCTCTTTATCAGCTCTAAATTTGCCTTGGCTCTGTATGAGGCATGGAAGCTGTCCATATCACAGCCAGGGCTCGCCCGCATCAAGCTGGGGCTGGGGTTTGTCTAATTTGAGGAATGCTTTTTTCCTGTTTCTCCTCCACAGGGCTGATTAATTTACAATGGCTCCGCTTTCTGTCTCTGCCGACCTGCTAATGTATCATTGGAATTGAAACGGTTTACTTTGGATGTTGTGTTAGAAAAGTGAAACCCTCTCCGGATCGACCCCAAAATATATTTTAAAAAACCCACGCGGCCTGCCAACTCAAACAGCTTTAGATTGAATGAAGTGACCTGTCCTGCGTTTTGAATGCCTGTACTCGGTGCGATGATAAAACGGCTCTTTCCAAGAACCATCAAACTCCTCGCAGTTTCCAAAAGCTGCCGAGGTGGATGACCTAGCGTGCAAGAATTGCGGTGTGATTAATCAGGAGAGACTCGAGAGGAGTGTACAGCCGGCTGTGCTTTCACCACTGTTTTCACTTCACACTGTTTTTAGAATAAGTAACACTGCTGAAAGGAGCCATTTGATCACAAAGGCATCGCGATGGCTCATTAATGATGCCTTTAATGGCGCCCTCCATCACTCTGGAATCACTATGTTGTTGCACAAGCAGTCAATACAGCAGGCCTTCCTTTGCCTTTATTAAGTTACACTTTACTGGTGTGTAAAATTCTACTGCAGACATTTTATTTGCCACTTCTCGATAGCTATGCTTGAAATAGGGGCAGAAAAGGCGCATTTATCTTGCTCTTCCACGTTATCTTGGTTGTAAATAACGCTTGTCTCCCGTCTCTGTTTTACCCAGTGTTTGGTTACTTCTTTGTAGCCTTCACCCTGAGTAACTTTGTCGCCTACTAATCGAACAAGGCCAGTGGGAAATCATTAGCTGCGGTTAGGTCAGTTATTCTTCTGATCACAGCCTGGATGCTTAGTCTGAGTATGTGCAATATGTCTTCATTACAGAAATCATTATAATGTATTCCTCGGTAGTAGGGAGCCGGATCGCACCAGTTGTAAGTGAACTGCTACAGGATTTCTTGATTACATCCCAAGGTGCGGACTTAGATGAAATGAGCTTCATTGGCAGTGATATTACCATTCATTGCCTGAGCTTTCACATGAAACGGCCATCGAACAAAGCGAAGCATATTTTTCCATCGCTGTCAATTTCCGTGACAGTCCGTATCTGTGCTGTAAACACACTTAAAGACACACAGACATGATCAGTCAGGCATTAGTTGCAAAACAGACTCCGGGTGCATTATCAAGCGGATTAGGACCATAACTGATAAACGCCGTGAGCAGAGCAGCTCACAAACAACTTGTCTGTTTGTTCATTTGGCCTTCGTATTTGCTCCCGTCTCTGTAACCCACAGAGAACGAGAATGACACTCATTTCATATCAGGTGACTAGAGATTAGAAAACATACCCTCCCGCTTCGGTTGCCATCACGGCACTGATAACGGCGCTCCCCGACCGCACTCCTACGCAAACAAGGCGCCAACCAAACATTTCGATTTGAGTACATCTTCATGTCTGTGCGGGGATCATTAAACAGAGGCCTAATAAATGCAGCTAAACATGATGGATGGCTGAACAACTCCATAGTCCTCTTCCTGCCTCGTTGGAGATTTGCTGTTCCTGCGGCGCTTCGTGCATTGTGGCGTCTCCACCGGGTTCCTGCAGCGGGGAGGAACTCACTCCACCCCTCGAATCCATCAGGCTTTAGAGGGGGCTCTGTGCTGCTTGTTAGAGTAACACGTATGACCATGTTGGAGCCCTAATGAGCGGGGGAGCTAGGCGGGAGAACCGTGTCTGGACGACAGAGAACATAAATCTCCTGTCCTGCTCTGAGCCCCGGGGACTGCACAAAACACCGAAATTGTGCGAGTCTGTGTGAATCTACAGAAAAATGTGTGTGTGCCTGCGTGCATGCAAACACACTTAATGCAGACTATAGCAGCATCCTCCTGCGACTCATCTACCATAGTTGAAAGAAGCAGGTTGTTTGAATTATGATCTAACAATAGAGTTCAACTCCCACACTATAAATGAATCCAATACCAGCATATCTATCACTACCTTAGGACTCGCTCTCAGCTTGCTTCTTTTTTTTAATTTGGAGTTTGGGAAATCAATCCAGGCATATTTTGCTCTGCACAAACCACCCTGCAGGTTATGATAATTCCTCTGTTTTCAGATCCCCTTTGCATAAACTGCAGTCTTCGGCATTGATCAGGTTTAGTGTGTCTCTCTTGCATCCTTCCTGCTTCCTGTCGGCTGATCTGCTGTACCTGGATGATATAGAGTAACATATACGGCGGAAGTCATTTACCTCACCTTGCAGCGGCGTGAGGTGTGTAATGAAGGTTTGAAACCCCATTAAAGTATTGATTTGTGGGTGAAGTTTACTGGGGGATACGAGCTTTAAATAAAACTGCATGTTCATGTCTGGGCGTCTGAATTAAAGAGGCACAGAGTGAGAGAGAGAGAGAGAGAGAGAGAGAGAGGAGTGGACAGTGAGCATGCATGTGTGCCACAGGAATGTACGCCAGAGTGTGTGTGCGTGAGAGGCAGAGACAGTGTATGTGTGAGTTATATAGCCCCGGGGAGCCACTATGGTCATATTTTAATAACTCACAGTATGTTGGATAATGTACTGTGGGCTTGTAATATCACAACGTCAGGGCAAAGCCCTAACAGATCCTCCGTTAGCTGGCCCTTAGCAAAAAAAAAACACATATCAGGGGACTCGCCAAAACATTGTTTTCAGTTCTGCAGCACTTGTGAAAATGTGAGCTCCCACATGATTCCAGTTCAAAGGTATGCCTTCGCCGTTTTGTCTGCCTCAGCACGCAGCACTCTCTCTCGCGGCCACAATGAACAGAGCTCCAGGTTTAATAGGCCTTAAGTAGCGCACCCCTTTTGCTGTCTTTGAAGAACGCTCTCTCGCACACACACACACACACACACGCACACACACACACACACACACAGACACACACACACACACACACACACACACACACACACACACACACACACACACACACACACACACACACACACACACACACACACACGCACACACACACACACACACACACACACACACACACACACACACACACACACACACACACACACACACACTCATATACTCACGCATTGCTGTGTGAGCAATAAAAAACAGAGTGGAACAGTGGCTAGTTCTCTCTGTGACACATCAAAAGGAGAGCTGAGGGGAGTAATGTGTGGAATGATGTGTGTGTAGACCAAGGCTGGGATGCCGTTCATGGTTGTAGTGTTGTGGTTTTAACTGCTGGAGGAGGCTTTAAGGCTGCGGCTGGCAACTTCTAGGCCAGCGGTGTTAACACACTGCAAACCTTAAGTGTTGTTTGTGCATTTAAAAAAAGATTTACTTTAGCGTTTCTTACCTGAACAAAGTACAGAGGAGATTACTATATGGCAGTCACGAGCTTGAGAGAATGGCAGCAATAACCATTCATGTATCTCTATAAAGCCATAAAAGAGCATGCCGAAACAACCTATTTTTAAGAGAAAAGAAAGCGAAACTGGCTTCACACACACACACACACACACACACACACACACACACACACACACACACACACACACACACACACAGCCTGAGTGCATCTGCGAGGGTGAGTGCATCTGCGTGGGTGTGTGCTTGCATGTAAGCACATATGCATGTTCACGTGTCTGACTGTGAGCTATCGTATAACTCAGGCACTGAAGGAGAAGGGGAGAGTTACAATTAGCCCTCCGCCGTGAGCGCAGCCCCGTCCTATAAGGCATGTTTACGCTTTAGTCATGCAGTAATTACACATGTCGTCTTTTGTTTTCTATGTCCCATAAATCATGGAGCATAACGAGGGAAAAGGCAAATTAAAAGGAAAAAAAGGAGTACTTCACTGCTCTTTTTGTCTTCAAGCTCATTTAGGCCTTGTGGAACGTCTATGGGGTTTGAAATGGGAGGAGAGGAGGGGAATAGTGGAGCGTTAAGAAGGACTCTGCTTCTCCAGATGGGAAACTTCTGTTAAGCTGTAATGAGAATGCACAATGACGCAAACAAGCTTGATGAAGCTAGACATGGTAGCGTTTAGAAATACGAAACTTAAGAAAAAAACCTCACATTACAACACTTTTTTTGAGCCTTTCTTGTTTTATTCTCTATGATATCCATCCCAAGCTATAAGTGGAAGAGAAATGTATTCATTAAATGTTCAAGAGAACATGTTTCGTTTTTCTTTCTTTTTTCCCAGCATTCCCAACATGGAGGGACGATGAAAAGGCAAGAACAAATGATAGGAAAACAAAGCATAGGACTGACTGCTCCTAATGGGACTTTTTTCAGCAGCTGCATTAACAAGCTCGTTTGATATCCTTCTCCTAAGTGAAGTTGTCAGCCCCATGTGTCCAGCGTGCTATGTTTAGGATGTCTAAAAGAGTTGTGTTTTCTGGCACCGGCCGATAATAAAATGCTGAAAGCGGTGACCTAACTTGTCTTTCCTCCCGCCGTGTTCCTCCACGGTCATTCTCAAAACAGACCGAGAAATTCTCAGGTCAAGAATCTATCACCGGGGTTTTACAATAACACGCATTTCCATACTGGCTCTGTGAGAAACAGGCCCAGAGGGAATAAAGTGCCTCTGGTTAGTGGTGAACTCCTCTTAAAACATCACAAAGCAACGTATTACTTTCAAGTGAATCTCTCGTGTGCTAAAGAAGGTTAAAATTCTGTTCCTCTCTGAGTGTGGCTCTTTACATATGCAAATGTGAGCTAACGGTAGCGGCGGCATTCATTCCCATAACGTGAATGATGATCGCGCTTCAGATTTGCTCGGTTGATTTCCAGTTATGCTCGCAAACAAAATCCATATTTGGCAGGGTGAAAAAGGAACTAAGATTAGTGCTTTGTCGGGAAAAAGACACACACTCTTTTCATAGACCAGTGTATTGTGAAAGAGTCCTATGATTGTGAGTTACTTTACCGTGACTGTTTTGATGAAAATGCATCGCCTTGTCCTTGGAAATGTGGCACGTCAATCAATACGATTGTACAGATTGGGTAATACTCTCCGGTGTGAAGGCTACAGACTGAAGACGCTGTTCGACTGATGAAACAATAGTATGGGAAGAGGGGGGGGGGGGGGGGGGGGGGGGGGGGGGGGGGAGGAGGGCATACTTTTTGCAGAGTCTGCATTATTGGATTTGGATTGTAACATGGTAGTATCAAGTTAGGTGGAGAAGGGCCTGTGAATATCGCGTTGGAATCACAATAGACAAGGGAAGATTGTTATGCGCCGCACTTCCATTAATAATTCAATCATTTGACCCGTGACATGATTTCCCGTAAAACAATCTCTGAAGGCCGATAGAGATATTTGAAATCTATGTGAATGTGGGTGTGTGTGTGATGTATCTGTGTGTGTGTGTTTTGACCTTCCCAGTATGACACAGAACCGATGCCTGAGGCTACAACTGCAAGTATAATATTTAGAGGAGACAAGATATCAGAAAGTGTGTGTGTGTGCTGCAGCATTTCCCCGAACCTGAACATGCTCTACCCCCCCCCCCCCCACACACACACACACCCCACCCCAAAGGGTTGCTCCAATAAGCAGAAATGGAAGGCCTTACACGAAACACTTAAAAACCGAGACGCAGCACTCTAACAGAGCAAAGAATGCCTCAAATTCAAAACATAGTATGTGAGAGAGTGGAAACAAAGTCGGTATAATATCATAACACATTGTTTGGAGAATCACTACTGACAGGTTCCAACATTGGCCTGCTCCAACTAACATACAAATGCATGCAGACTAAACCGAAGAGAATGGACACAGTTTCACGCGCGAAATAACAACAGGCTCGCGTGAACGCGCACGAGAACATACAGAGGTCCCATCTATCAGGCTGCAGACGGGAGCCTTGGAAGGGGAAATCTGTCCTGTGATGGCTTTAAATGAGGGCTGTGGCGGCGCTGTCACATTGCGTTTGGCTGCGAGGGGCTGCGAGGGGCGGAGGGCATGGACACTGTGTACTGATATAATGAACTTGGGGGATGGCGGGAGCATGGGCAGACACTGTCACAGCTAGTGGTGCTGCGAAAAATAGGATGGAGGCAGAGGAAGTAAATTGAGAGCACAGAAGAGAGGAAGAGGCAAATAATGAAGGCAAACACATGAGAGACAGAGAAGGGGGGCTGGCAATACCTGCGTTAAACTAGAAGAATATGTACTCTAATTAGAGCCGGCTAATGTGTCTCCAGGTATAAAGGCTGTCGACATTTTCCTGAGAATAATTAGAAGTATGTATTGTCCAGGAGAGCAGCGCCGAGCTCCCTTTGTGCATCATTAACAGTTCACCGACAACAAAAGAGGAGTTAATAGAATGTAATGTGGTCCGTTTGCTCAAATGGTCATTAGGGCAAAGCAGAATAATTCCTTCTTCCTGTGCTTCATCCCCTGAAATGACTCCTCCCATGTTCCCCCTTTTTTTTGGTTCAGTCGATTTCCCTCTATTTCCCCCCTCCTCGACCGCTGGAGAATTTTCTCTCCAATCTCTGTCCTCCTCCTAGATGATAAATATGATTTCATGGCGCGTTGCAATCATCAGTCTTCGTAAAACACACAGAATCCTCCGTAAAGGAATTAATTCTGCGTCGAAGAGACACAGCCAAATGTATAGATTTACAATTCCACACTCGAGTTCCCCACCATGTTTTAATGCATCATAAACACTTGGTGTTTTTTGGTCTCTGTTCCAATAAAAACAGGGAGCGCGGGGGTGTAATATCTGGAGCTGGGGGAAATTAAAGCTGAAGTTCCTCTCTCCTCCTCGGTGCACTCCCAGCTCAGACACACACACACACACACACACACACACACACACACACACACACACACACACACACACACACACACACACACACACACACACACACACACACACACACACACACACACACGCACGCACGCACACACACACACGCACGCACGCACACACACACACACACACACACACACACACACACACACACACACACACACACACGCACAGTTAATCAGCAGCCCAGAGAGAAATCTAAGACCACATCTACACCCAGTGGAGGGAACCTGATACAACCACATCTTTCTCCCCCGCCTACCCCTCCTTCCCACATTCCCCTCTTTCTCTTAATCATCAACACACACACTACTCCTGCTGATAAATTAGACACAAGGTTCAGTATGATTAACTAAAGTTAATAAGGACTGAAAGTGATCTCAAACAAGGTAACCATAGAAGGGAAGTCTTTGAAACGAGGAAGAGTGCATTAGACGTTTTCTTTCTTTCTTTTTTCCATGTCTGCTTCTGCTGCTATTTCCAAAAAGTCCTTTCAGTGTGCGGTGACAAACATAACCCTTCTGACTGGTGGAAAAATAAATCATACTTTCAAGTGAAGACAAATGCCTTATCCGTTGGGAGTAGCCTCGGGCTATAGTCATAATGGCCTCTCTCTTACTTTCTGCCTCCCCCTCCCTCTCTCCCTCTCGCGCTTTCTTTTTGTCTCGAGGCAGGGAGTTTCCCTGAACTCGTTTAAAATGTCCACCCAAACCAGCCTTACACAGCACAAAGCTCAGGGCAGAGCAGGAGCAAGGTGGATATTCCTGTTTTAACACTTATTTTATGTTGAAGCCCCAAGGCAAAACTGCTGTTCAATAAAAAAAACACTCATCAGGAACACCTTGGACTTTTAAAAACAAAGTTACCCTCAAAGCATGGCTAGGGCTGCAACAAAAGTTTTTTTTTCTGTGTCAATTAATCTGGTGAAACATTTCTCAATTTGTTGATTCATTGTTAGATTTATAAATGTCACGATGTCAAAGGTTGTTGTCATATAAGTTAGTGTAGTGGTTGGCAATGGACAATCTTTAGTTCCAGGCCCCGTTGACAGTGCAACATGCAATATACTTCAGTAATAGCTAGTAATAAAGTAATACGGAAGTAAAACAGTGCCATAAAATATTGTGATACAATGATGTCTAACTAAAATCCAGCAAGTAATTAAACTATGCACTTAGATGAAACAGAAAGTAAAATGAAATGATCTACAGTAGACTAATTACGGTGTACTGTGAGATAGAGAAAATGATTAGGGTTAGGGTTTTGGGGAATGTACGGTGCTCCGTAGGAGCGCAGCGTGGTGCACGGGCTCTCGGGTACATATTTTTTGTTTAAAAACCTATTTAAAAACTCCTGTAATAAAACCAATAAAAGTTTATAAAAGCCCTGTTTGGTCTGTGTTAAAAAAATTAAATGAAATAAAAAAAATGCAACAAAAGGGTTAGAAGAGAGCAGCGGCTGAAGCACAGGGTTAAAACCTGTACTCCTGCTCCCCCGAGGGGGTCTCCCCCGGTGGGGTCTCCGAGGCTGGGTGGCCCTTCATAGTGTATATACGACAGATATATATCTTTCATTGTCAATATGTACATATATTTTATATATTTTCTTTTTCTGTTCTCTGAAATGTTTATATTTACTGTTTATCTTTGTTTATTTTCTACTCTTTTCCATTTCCACTTTTGCAATGCCTTGTTAGCATGCTGCTGTGACCCAAGACATTCCCTAATTATCTTATCCTAAATGTCCCAAAATAGTCCAAGATGCTGTCATTAGGTGTCTTGTCACTCCAAAACCCAAAGATAACTCTTCACAAACACAGAAAAGCAGGAAATCTCCAGATTTAAAAGAATGGAATCAGCATTTTCTGCCATTTCTAAAACGTATCAACCCTCAAAATAGTTGTTGATATTTGTTGTGTTGATACAATAATGGATTGGTCGATAGTTGCAGCTCTACAAAATGTAACCACTCGTTTCTGATCCCGTGTCATGGCCTTAAAGTCGTGCATTCCCTATCCCTGCCGTGTGTGTTCGGGTCCTGGCTCGGCTCGGGGCCTGGCCTGGTGGCGGGCCAGCTGCAGAAGTCTGTCTCCTCTCCTCTCTCCCCTCTCTCGCCTCTCTCCCCTCTCTCCCCTCTCTCCCCTCTCTCCCCTCCTCATGCTCTCAGTGCTATCAGGTTGCCTGTCCTCCTCCTTCAGCCCATTACACAGGCCTCTTTATGCTGCGCTAAAAGCTGCTCATGTTCAAACACTCCTGGGAAAAGCTCCTTAAAACACGTCAAGAAGAGGGGCCCTGTCTGGTAAAATATTAATAGGAAGTTAATTGGTTGTTAATGGACTAGTGCTTGAGTAGGAATCGCCCTCCATTAGACAGGCCACAGAAACAACCCATTCAGGGGTGTCATCTTACCACCTCCACAATCTAATTGTTTTCCGGTCACTCTAGCTGTGAGTAACCTGGTGTTAAAGACATTATTGATGGACTTTTAGGTGAGGTTGAAAGAAGTATTGTGCACATTTCAATTCCATTTCAGCTTGGATAATGTGGGTTTTCATCCGTCTTTGAGTTGTTTTCTGTTGTCAGACTCTCACATTCAAAGGCACATTGAATTTCTTCCATTTCCTTAACTTCCACATCAGGAAATCATTTCAACTTTTTGTTGTTTGTGGCCAGTGTGTTTGTGCTTTCCGTGGTTTGCCGTTACCCAGCAGAAGAAAAAACCCTTGTTCTGCAAGAGTAGGCATGTAATATTGATGCAGAGCAGACCGGGAGAAAACACCGAAATCAAATGGAATCTGAGCTAAGTTCAAATGTCGACATCAACACATACATTTTTGATCATTGCAAAAAAACCTACAAGAAACCATTCCTTTTAAGGTCAGAGTCAGAGGGGCATGTGCGGCGTGGAATATATTGAGAATTAAGTGATATTTCAGCATGTCTTTCAATCCCAAACTTCGTTCAGCTCCAATTAATTTATGAGAGGGACAAATAACTTGTTGAAAGAGGTTGTTCAGGAAATGGGAGTTAAAATGGCGGTGGAGGTTACCCAGACAGACTGCTTTTTACAGTACAGGGCTATTTTAATGAGATGTAAAAAATAAACCAGCTCTCAGAGATATGTCATCGTCTCTTTAGCCCTACAGACATTTGTTAATGATGTATAAAAAACATGTGATTTCATTTTCTATAACCAATGTTTTTTTTTTATTCTGATATTAATAAATGTTACTATAATTTTGTTATTTATATTTCATCTTCTAATAAAATTAAGCTGTAGCTTGCAGATGATCTATTAGTGCAAGGCAGAAACATCGTTTTCCCATCACTGTTCAATTTTAAATGTTTTTTAGGTGTTTTATTGAATACATTTTGTTTGTGTCTGTACATTTCTCTTGAATTCACAACAAAAGTAAATGTATATTTTTAAATGCATTATGTAGGCATCATTTTGCTTATTTAAAAAAAAATCAGAAAACTTGTTATTCAAAATAAATCATCTTATTGCATATGAACTGGGGAAATGAGGAAATGTCATGGTTATATCTACTAGTTAAACATTTCAATACGTTTTTATGTGTTTTGCAAAATATATGACATTTTACAATATTTATCTTTAAAAGGCAGTTTTGTCAAAATAGTTTTTTTCTCATACTTTGACTCGTAAATCTCCACATAGGAACATTTACCAAATGCGCAGTTTAATTCGCAATTCTATTTAAAAAGTTTTGTTTGTTTATGTATAGTCTGATTTATGGAACATGTTATTCCTAAAAACATGGAGGAAATCGTTTTTTATGGCTGCTGACAGTATTTCTATGATTTATGGAGTGATAAAAAGAGATATCCAAAACTCCGACCGCAACTTTATAAATTGACACTCATATGTCAACAAAATAAAACAACCAATTGTGAACATAAGTGATAAAATAATCCCTAATTTGCATGTTAAAAGCCACATAGACAATTAATAATATCAAATAATAATTGCCTTAGTATGAATAGTAAACATGAATAGTTTCAAGTCGATATTTGTTTGTTTTTACTCCATTCCCCTGTAGAGCCTCCTTAAGTTTTCTCTATTTAACCCAGACTTACGCGTCTAATTGAAACACATTCTTTATTTACTCTCCCCTTTACTGCCATGACCTCCCATCTCGTGACTCTGACCATTTAATGGTAACCCTGTTCAAACATTGAGCAAATCCGTGTCCAATTACATTACCGAGCTAATGCGAATGTATCCAGCAGATGTTGCTTCTGCTGGGTCTCAGTTCTCTGCTGCAGATTCCGCAGCAGCCACTAGATGGTATTAAAACACAGGCTGCCATTACTGATGCCGGATCAGCATACATGGCTGTTTCCTCTAGGATGAATGGGAGAAATAAATCTGCCAGGCTTTCTTGTTTGAGTATGATATGTTCTAGTTTCCTGCTGAGATCTATTACCTGGCCGGGTGCAGAGTGCCATAATCCTGAGGGTGTGTAATGCACTGGCAGAAAATATGTCTGTCTGATGTTTTCTAAAAGCCTGTCTGTTCACTTTACTGCTTATCAGAGTGAAATGTAAAATATCAGACGGGGAATATGTGTATTACCATTATGCACTCAGACTTGTGCCGTAATGCTAACCGTGTGCATTTCCTCCCACTCTGCGCTCGTTATTAATAACACACACTCATGCTTCAGTTGTTTATTATTCCATATTAAGCTGTAAGTATTGCAACAAATGAACAGATTCTTGGCTTGACCTTTTTATCGTTTCGCAGGAAGAAAAGCTACAATGGATACTGGATGATGATTCACAACAGAGCACTTTGTAAAGAACACTTTTTAAGAAAACTGTAGAAAAGTAACAACAGTATGAAATTTCCATCTTGGAAAAAACTGGATAATGTTTGACATTTAAAAACAAGCAAAAGAAAAGTCACCAATAGTTAGTTAAATGATGAGTCATTCGCGACTATTTGGCCAAAATACTTTCTTCAGTGCAACCTTTTTTAAAATTACAAAATTCATAAATACACAATTGAAATGTTGTAGTCACTCACGGTGTAAAAAGAGTGTGTGTGTTGCCTCCGCCTAAACCATTAGTCGACTATTATGTCTAGGGATGAGAACAGCTTTCAGACATGTTTTTATACTCAGACGAGACAGCGTTGCCTCTTTGCATGCATGCTCCGACGGTTTATTACCTGTCAATCAAATGTGATCATCTCAGGTGTGCACAATAACATTCATTGTTAAAAAGCTCATCCAAATGTCATACCACTGCACACAGACAGGCTACGATGATGTGAACTCTGCAAACAGGGTTTTCCCCTCCTGAAATTAAACATAACCTGTTGTCGGTTATATATATATATGCAGAAGAAGAAGAGGAAGAAGAAGTCTTACATGCCAGGTGTTTAGCCTGTGTGGAGGAAGTCATGCGAAAAAATGAGACATTTCATACAGATACCAGGCAGGAGGAGAACAGAGTAGATGCAATAAGATTGGAAGAATGTGCTGAATGCACTTCATTTAGCTTCACTGTGCTCCACTGTCACCCTGTAGTAGGTTAAAAAAACGGCTTACACCTCATGAAATGATAAACCCTCTCTAGCCGTTTAAGCTTTTCCCAGAAGTGGGTGAAGCTCAAGTCACATAAAGGACAATTACGAGCCCCCCCCCCCCCGCCACACCGCTCTAGGCTGTGTTGTGGAAAAGGATGGGCTTGACCATGCCCGAGAGGATTTTAGGAACATGGACGCTCACGATCTCGGAGATCATCTCTGGGAAGTTGACACGCGTCTGGAGGGACTGAGCTTGGATGAAGAGATCGTAGGTGAACTGGTGTAACTTCCTCACAATCTGAGAAGAAGAGGAGGGATTATTAGCACATTTATTCAAGTACTTGCATTTATACTACTTAAAAGTCACCTATTATGCAAAATCCACTTTTTCAAGTATTTTCTACATCAACATGTGTCCCCTCTGTGTAAAGAGATTCTGAAAGTTTCAGGAAGAAAGATTCGCTCACTTTTTGTCCATATCCATTTATATAAAAACCTGTCTGAAAATGAGCTGATCAGATTTCGGCAACTTTATGATGTCATAACGATTTTTTGGCTTGTGTAACCATTAGCCAATAACCAACCACGGTAACCCCCCCCCCCCCACCCCACCTTATCACCTGAATCTTCTCCTAGAGCACCATTGTGTTCTTTTAACCAAATATCTCTCAGAGGGGCGTGGGGAGTGGCTCCTTATTTTCATCTAAAGTAACAGACAGAGAATCAGCACTTTTGAAACAGGGCTGAAACAGAGGGGATTATGGGATGCTTCAGTGATCTGTTTGGGGTTTGGAGCCAAACACTTCAGAGACATATTTTGTATATTTCTGAAATATATAATATATTGACATTATAACAGGGGACCTTTAATACTCCACTAAGGGTTGCACTTTTTGAAAATAAATCCCTATTTGCAATTATTCTTGACTGGAATTACAATATGATTCATAATGGGAATAATTATCATAAAAATATAGTGTAAAATTATCATAGTGTGACTTGTTTGTGTGTAAAGAGAATCTGTAGGCTGTGACTGCTCTGCAGCAACACAAACATTTCAATAGAACAATATTTTCAAATATTTTGCCTCCAATGGATATTGCACTAGTGCATGAGGTAATTTAGATAAAATATAAAAATAATTTATTTTCAACCCTAACTACATTTCAAAAAAGAAAATGTAATTTTCTTAAATATATTCTTTCATTTTTTACTACACTAAATCTATCTGGCAGCTTTAGTTACTTAACAGATTCAGATTATTAGCTAATCGAAACCAGCGCCACCTTTAACAGCTAGGTGGGTTAGGGTTAGGGTTAGGGTCACATCACAACTCATATGTAAAGTTACCAATAAATGAATATCTTCATTTAATTAAAAGTAAAAATGAATGTAAATAATATTTTAAAGGAAGGATAAAAAACATTAGTTGGACAGCAGCTCTTCAGATAATGTTTAAATGTTGCAGTCAAAGTGAGATACATGCATTATTATAAAATTAAAGAGGCTGGGAGGACATTGACTAATGGATTTGAGGAACTATTAAGAAGATTTAAAGAAAACAACTCTCCAACGATCAGTCTCTTTCAAAAATAATGGGAACATAATAAACAATAGTATAAAAGTTAATAAGCAAAAGATAAAATGATTTAAAAAAAAGATTGTATTGGATAGGAATCTTAGAGCGGCCATTATGCCTAGTGAGTACTTTTAGTATTTCAGGAATATCGTGATTCCAATACTTCTGTAACTTTACTCAAGTAAGATTTCGAATGCATCACCTGTGACAGAGTATTTGCAATAAGATAAGATAAGATAAGATAAGACTTTATTTATCCCGAAGGAAATTGTTGTGCCAGAGTAACAAAATACAATAAACACAATAAACACAGCAGCAAAAAGAGCAATTAAACATCCACAGACAACATGAAACGTAGACACATAGAAAGTCACACAATCAATGCAATTATCATTAGCAGTATTTAGTAGTTATAGTGCAAAAATTAAAACGTAGTGGCAGTTACGTAATTGCACGTTATCATAGTATTATTAATAATACTAATAATAATAATATGATATAATATTGCACATAGTTATATATATATAGCAGCGAGTGTATTAAAGTGATGGAACTTACAGTATATTGCACATAGTGTCACAATCTAGTAATGCTACTTTGACTTAAGTAAAGTACTCCTTCCACTGGTGGTTATTAGTGACAGAGATGTGACTTGTGTATGTGTGCAGCATTGAAAGAGAACAAAGCCCTCAGATAAAGGGGGAAAGGGAAAAAGACATGGAAGCTGTCTCCTGCCATGAGATTTAAGAGGTGGTTTAAGAGATGACACTCATTGTGCCGCTGTAAGCCCCTCAGGCGAGGGGAAGCCGAGGGGTCTGAACTGCAGGGTCTTGATCAACTCCGCTTTTTCTGCCTTAAGGGCCCTGCCAGACAATCCCTGGCTGCCCTCCAACTCATAAGGCATTAGGAGATCTGAGATGTGAGCGGGACACTGACAAAGCTGAGCCTTTAAGAGTAAATCCACAGTGAAAGATTTGAGGCTCAAACTGCCGCAGCTCGGCTCTCTTCGGGGGGAAACTTTCCAGCGTTTCTGGGCTCGCCTCAACCACTGAAGGTTTATTTCTTTAGATTGCTATTACGAATTAGTTTTACAAGCTATGACGACAGTACTGAGGAGGAAAGCAGTCGATGTGCACTCTCTAGTGGTGGCATCACAAACAGCAATCTGTAGTAATATCTCCATTAACAGAGTTGTTTATAGTCCAGGTATGCACAGTTTTTGGAATAATGACCTCAAATATACTTTCGTTAATAATAATAATAATAATAATAATAATAATAATAATAACTTCAAATGATATAGCTCCTTTAAAAAAAGCCAAGGAAGAAACCCATGGACGCTTTCTTTCAGGTTTAAATGACTTTATTTATCTTTGCATCTTCTGTACATGAAGTAGAGGGATGTGCAAATTATAGTAAAACAAAAACAATAAAAAGGGTTGTATAGCATTCATTGGAACCATTTAATTTAGTAAAAAACTCAACACATTTTGAATTTTGTTCTTATTATTATCATTTGTTTAATACTGTGGAACACTCACCTTGGATTGTAGGACAAAAAACTCCTTGAGAATGAATTAAAAATAAGTTTTTAACCTTAAACCTTTGAAATATGGATTTTAATATGGGCTAACTTGACTTGTGACATTTTGTTGTTGTTGTGTTGTGATTCAACTGTTGCTATTTCGCTCAACATTGCTATGCATTGTTAGTTTCTTATCTTTTCTTGTTTCGTAAAGCATTAATAGACACTATGGTGGATAGTGTATGTATAATGTTCATAAACACATACAAAGAAAGATACATGTTGTTCTGTAAGGCATTATTTTCTTTTATAGCTGCTCTTTATTCTTTAAAGCTTTTGTGGTTTCACATGTAACACTACTTTAACTAAATGCAGCATACAGTTCTTCTGACTCAGGCTGGACTTTAAGCTTTTCAAGGCACTTGCCTATTAGACACTTCGGTCTGTTAAATGTGTATTGTGTCGTGATAAAGGCGTCTACCAAGAGCAATGCTGGTGTGCTAGTAAAAACAGATGTACAACTATTTATATTGTCCTAACTGGTGCAAGTTTCCTTGGTTGCTTTAATATGCTCTGAATTTTATTTGGACAAATAAAATTCCCTCCTTCCCTCTCACGTTGTTGGCACTGTGAGCAATGTGTATTCCAGTCAACCCGAGGTTTACAACATCACACTTATCACCTGCAGGTGTGAAGAATATCAAAACAGGTTTATTTTTCATGATGTTTCATGTTTGCATCTGCAGATGTGATCAGCTGATGCTGCTGTTTCCTGTTGATACTGTATTTAGTTTGAACGTGCGTCTTACAGCTACAGCATTACATTACAGTGCGGTGCAGATATGATGTATGTTTGTAGAAAGACCCGGAGGGTATCATAGCCAAGGCCTCTCTCCCTGGGATATTTCCACACATTTATGATAGTCTCCACATATTAACACCACTTTTATAATAATAGTTGAAGCTAAAATACAACTGCCAGAAGTAAAAGCTAATGTTAGGCTATAAACAAACTACATCGCGGTAGCATGGCTGTGCCTCTTCTAAGCTAAAGGTGGCTAATGTTCCGTGGGATGACATTTAGAAATCTTTTTTAAGACACTTGTTAGCAACCGCACATTCACCCACTGACATGTTAGGGTTAGGGTTAGGGTTAAACCCTAAAACATGTTTTAATGTGTCAGTGGGTGACATGTTAGGGTTAGGGTTAAACCTGACTGGTTGAACCCTAAAACAATTTTTTAATGTGTCAATGGGTGACATGTTAGGGTTAGGGTTGTAGCCAGCCTAAGGCACACCTGTATAATAATCATGCTGTCTAATCAGCATCTTGATATGCCACACCTGTGAGGTGGGATGGATTATCTCGGCAAAGGAGAAGTGCTCACTATCACAGATTTTTCAGATTTGTGAACAATATTTGAGATAAATGGTTATTTTGTGTATATAGAAAATGTTTTAGATCTTTGAGTTCATCTCATGAAAAATGGGAGCAAAAACAAAAGTGTTGCATTTATATTTTTGTTCAGTGTAGTTGAACTTTGATCCACACTCAATCTGGTTCATGGTGGTCCTTGACACTAGCTTGAATTACATAAAGGTGAAAGTTTAAAGTCACAGCATTTAACCAGATCCCACTGATGTTTCATTTGAATATATTGAAATGTAATTTAAAAACTGTAATTACTCTTCTAACTTAACTGTAAATGGTATCTTGTATATGACATGTTGTGGGTTTGTGTTATGCTGGCCTATCATAATGTACAACGCCTTCAATTCTGTATATTTACATTGTGTATTCAATAGATATACTCTATAGAAGTATATCTTCTTTTTTTCTATTTTACTATACTTTGAATTCAAATTTCCCAAATTGAGATCAATAAAAAGTATATTTAATCTAATCTAATTTTGGGGTTTTATATATTTAAGTAGTTTAGGTCAGTTTGTTGATTCTTGACACACTACTCAAACACCAATATGAAAATAAGAAATAAACTATTTAATTTCTCTTCAAATACTGACAAACTAAAGCTGACCTAAAAGGTCATCTATCATACAACTATCCTTAATAGTATACACTGAAAAAGAAAAAACTACATTTAGATATAATCCCCAAAAGTCCAAACTGAAAATGTATTTACTTATTATTTCAGCTTTGTTTATCCTCTTCTTATATTTTTATATTGTTTAAATCATTCAAGTTTATCCCAAATTGGAATTTCCTTTTCATTACTATTGAAAATGTTTTGCATTTCGTCTAATCTTTAATTTCTTTAACTTGCAAATTCCCCTTAGTTACTGGTGACTGACTCTAAGTTGGAACCACTTTTGGATGCAGTCTGGAAGCATGTTGCAGTTTGTTGCTTCATACATTAATTGTGCAAGTTTTAAAGTCCATCCATACATTTAAAGCAGGTAAGTTTATAATTTACAGTCTTGGTTAGTTCCTGATCATCAGCTCTCTTCACAAATGTTATGATCTTCTGAAGTACAAGAACTACATTTGTGATTTTATGCATTTCCCCAGACCTCGACAGAGTAGATATAGAACTATAAAAGACCAGTCATAATATTTTAAGTGAGCAAATATGAAAGGTGTTTTAGTAATGTGTCTCATTGTTGTTGTACTTCTCTTGTAGTATTCTTATTAACATGTCTTTATATTTTATAGTCGTTTTTTTAATAGTTCTATTTTCTCTTTTATTTATAACACTTTTCTCACGCTGTGTTTATGACGGTGATAAACCCGACTCTTATTCTGGGATTGAACTGTTTTTAATTTGGTTCGATTTCGCAATGGCTGTTGACTTTTCCCTCGTCATATACGTGTAGAATAGTGTGTATTACCGACTGGAGGTAGTCCAACAGCTGAGTGAGCTGGAACAGCCTCTGTGTGCGGGTGGTCTCTCCGCGGTGGCTCGCCAAGCGGTCCAGCTCCTTTATGTAGGAGGTCCGCAGTTCATCAAAACAACGCTGGTTCTTCAGGCCCTCCACTGGCACTGTGACCACAAACCCAGAACACAACAATAAATCTCACAGACATTATCCATCCCATCAATTCCCAGAAGAATGGCTGAACTCTATTATACTCTTATTTCACTTGCTCGACATGACATTCAACGTATTATTTCCTTTTTCCCAGCGGACTCACTGATGCTGAAGAGGACCAGGGCCTTCATGCAGAGGAACTCCTCCTGGGTGACCTTCAGCATGCAGAACCTTTGGGAGAGCACCTTCATCCTCACACAGTGTTCATACATACTGGACACTTGCATCCGCTGGCTGCAGGGGGAATACAAAAAATGGACGATGTGAGTGAGAGGAAGGAGAAGGAGCACCGGGTGCGACATAAGGAGGCAAAGAGAGCGTCAGGCAAGGAAGAAAAGAAGGAGGACAATTAATGGACGCCGAGGTGGAAAAATCAGCAGAGGTGAGAATAAAATGAGTGAGTTGGATAATGGAAAAGGGAACGACGTAGAGCCTGAGAAAAATGAGGGTCAGCAACAAGGGCAGGCGTATCCATTTCCATGCAGTTCAGAAGCAGCCCTAGAGAGTGACAGAGGTCTAATGCAGGTGTTTTGCTAATGTCGCACAAAGGAAAGCTGCTCCAAGGGCCCGAGGCTGGTTTTACCATTCTCAGCAACACGCTCGTTGAAAAACGGAAAGCTATTTTCTGATAAGAAATTAGTGGTTATTTACTTCTGTTTTATCAAGTGCAACGTTTACTTTCAAAACCCTGCGTGAAGTTTGCTGAAAGTACAGAGAAAGGACAAAAAGCAGGAGTTGAGGTGTCAGGAAACATTTTTTTGATAAAGGCTGGAGGAGGTTGCGGCGCGAATCAGAATAAAAAAACTTTGACACCGCTGAAGTTCCTGGGGACTGATGGTTTCGTGGAGATGAAACAGAATAATTCATCTGAGGTGATCCCTCTGCGGCCACGTAAATCAGACGCAAAGGAAAATGTAAGAACACAACAGACTTGTTTACTCTCTCGCTTAGAAAAAGACGCCGTTCATCGTGTTATTTCTTCTAAATCTTTCTCTGAAGCTTGTATTCCTAAGTGGCTTTTCTTTCCCATCACGGTGACAAGTGAAAACTCTTCGTATTCCACTAAAAAAGCCAAATGTCACAGTGATTATTACAGCGGTTAAGGGCCGCCACAAACTTTATTTGTCTGCTAAAGAAACTGCGACATGACAAACTTCTTCTAACTTCCATTCTTTGAAAACAATATCAGAACTTTAGTTAAAGTATTTTTTCACTACTTACTCATTGAACACCAGGTCTGGAGCAAAGTAGAGCAGGGAGCTGTTGGTGAGTGTGTAGGACCTCCATCCCAACGCGAACACCATCACCCCCATCCATGACAACTGAATCACAGACATCTGATCATCCACGTGCATGTCACGGAAACCTGTAAAAAACACATTTTTGATTAACTGCACATCATGAAATCACACTCCTCTGTTCAGTTTAATAGATATCAACACTTCATACTAATTAAAAGAAGAATCACAGCAGTGTGGATACAGTGTTTGCCTTTTCCACCCATAGATATGAGTTTATCGCCCTCTAGTGGTCTATTTATGAACAGGTTTGAAAGGGATTGGCTCATCAAACTGATGTTCAACATGCATCAAATCCTGGCGAGGCTTGCCATCTGGTGATGTCGTGGCCTTGCCCCAAGATTACAAATATAAGATCAGATATCAGACATTTCCTGTCGATGTAAATTACTGGGAAATGTACCTCTCAGTGTTATCCCCCTATCTTGTACACCCCAGCATGTGCACTCCGCTCTGCATCAGCCAAACAGCTCGCTGCACCCGCACTGCAAGGGGGACCCAAGTTCCCATCAGCAAAAACTTGTGGGTTTGCTATCCTGGCTCCAAAATGGTGGAATGAGCTCCCCATTGAAATCAGGACAGCAGAAAGCTTACACATCTTCCGGCGTAGACTGAAAACTCATCTCTTTAGACTCCACTTCGAGCGATAGAATTACTAACAAAGCACTTATATACTAATAAAGGGCTGGCTTATCTAAAGCCAGTTGAGTAGCACTTGAAATGTTTGGCTCTATGAAACCTGATGTACTACTTATATGATTCTGTTTTCTTCAAGGTTGTATCTTCCTGGTGGAATGCACTTATTGTAAGTCGCTTTGGATAAAAGCGTCAGCTAAATGCAATGTAATGTAATGTTTAATGTAATCTTGCTCAGAAAGTGTGACCTCGCTGGTTTTGCTAAGCCTAACACAATACAATCTGTCTGGACACATCAACTAAAAACACCTACATGTGGTGTTGACTCGTGTACAAGTCAACCTTGGCCCAGAGTGGTTTACCTGGTATTGCCTTGGCCCAGCGCACCACAGTTACTAGCTGTCTCTCCCCCAGCTCATTGAGGCTGGTGAGCAAGGACACGGGGCTGTCTGGCTGCGCGTGATCGTGCCCGGCATTGACCACAGCCGGCTCGATGGCCTGCAAGACGCTGAGCAGGGAGCGGCATGAGCGGACACTTGGGGGAATTCCTGAAGCCAGGCAAGCTACTGAAGACATACAGAAGAAGAGTATTAAAGTAACATTACAAGTAAAACTATGTTAAGTGGAGTTTATGAGACACTTATCCTCACTTTGAGCCGCTACAGCTGCACTTCCAGGCTCCAAGATGGCATCTCTGTTTCCCCAGGGAGCCGGAGGAAGCTCCTCCTCTCCGCTCCTCGGCTGTCCGGCTCCCTTAAGCCTACGACCTAGACAAGGAGAAGAAAACAGGGCCGAAAGGAGATAACAAGTCTCCATTTATACGTTGTTTTGTCTGATTTATTACACAATAAATAAAAGCAAATCAGGGGAAAAAAACGAAACGAGTATAAGCCAGATTCTGTTCCTTATCACTGCAGAGGGGCAAGGCCAGGAAAAAGCTCTTCTGAAACGAATTTGTTACAATGTATTTAAGCAGGGACATTTGATTAGTCAGCTCTGATCCAATGCATGTAAGCTATCTAACCACCCTGACCCCCTTTTCAAATGAAAATCCCTCATACTTTCCATGCTCAGTCTCTCTTTGGGATTTTATATTTAGTCCCTCACCTTTGAGGCTCATTCCTGACATGAAGCACCTCTTTAAACGGCACGAGGCGCAGTTTTTCCTCCGCAGCTTGTCGATGGTGCAGTCGTTCCGGCTGGCACACAGATGGTTCTGCTTACCTGGTGGTACAGAAAAGTTTCGGGGGGATGAGGGAGCGTTTTCAACAATGATTAGGCTTCCACTCATAGTGCTGATATGTGGGTGTTTACTGATAACATGAAAAAACTCGCCCTCATAATGTCAGGTCACTGTGCCCTGCCTGAATGCACCAACGAGGGGGCGTAAGAAATTAAATCAGCGCTCAAGTGATTGTGTGTGTCTTTGTGTGCACTTGTGTGTGTTTACTTGTGTCGCACCCACCTGCAGCGGCTCTCTTGAAGAATACTTTGCAGCTGCCGCAGGTGACGGCTCCATAGTGACAACCTGAGGCATCGTCGCTGCAAACCTGACACACTCTCCTGTCCGACAGATACACACCTGGGAACAAATCCTCATGCCTGGACACATAAAACATAAACAAAGATATGAAAGAGAAAGGATTCACCAGTGGGCACAGATTCTGCATTTTTGAAATGGTTTCATCATGAACAGTTGCCAATAGCATGAACAAAGGCAGACAGTTAAACTAGGCGTGTTAGCAGTTGATTTAGGTCACTAGGTTTTGTCTCAGAGATGGCTTCCTGTTATGACATCCAGGGCACTAATTCCCTAAATCCAATCCAGTTATAAAACATTTCCTTATTCCATGATTGATTATATAACAAGTGAGGCACATCTGTGATTAACCAGCAAAGTTACATTTTTTTTTTATGGGCAGTAAAATCAGGACATTCTCTTCTATTCAAAGCCAGATGCAGCAACAGGTGCTTATCTCTTGTTTATAGTGACAGTGGTATATTAAGTGGTATTTTATGTAGTTAGTCACAGGACAGTCCAAGTTAGGGATAAGGTAAACTTTGATTCAGTCTACACACTAAAACACAACTTGGCCAAGGCCAGATGAGCACATGTGGCTGTTAGAGCCCAAATAATGTAATGCTGATTACACAGCTGTCTCTGCAGCACAACGCATAGCAGAGGATAATGCAATGTTAGGTGGATTTTATTTATTTGTGCAGCCATGTCCAAAAATCCTCTGAAGCTCTCTATATAAATATCAAGAAGAACAGGAGGAGATTGCAGCTTTAGACAATGGATGTAATAAAGGATCAAGTTCATAACCCTTATCCAACAAAGCAACATACAACAACTGGGCAGATAAAAGCATGGTCACTACACAATGTTCACGGTGCATTTGTCCTTTTATTTCTGACAAAAAAAAGATGAACTTGGGTGGACAGAATGAAGCCCTCAGTATAATTGCACTCTCGATATTATGCCAACAAAAACCAAGTCAAAGCAAATCATTGAAACGTACTTACCTAAAAGTGCGATCAGAGCAATCCAGCCAAACAGATGGTTCAGTCTTGATAGTGGAAAGAGTGCCGCGTCCTTGAGGAATTGCACTTTGGTAACTTTCCATTTGGCCATAGCCGTGTGCCATCGCTGCTCGCACGCCACCTTTGTCCTCCTTGCTGTACCAGAGACAGTGGCATTCCTGCATGGATCCGAGAGATGCTGGCCCACAGTTACAGTATTTGCACAACAAATTACGTGCGCTTAAACCGCCCCTCTCCGGCTCGAATCGGTTGCTTCGGGCGCACCACGCTCCCGGAGTGTCCCTGTATAGGTTCGGATTTGCGGAGTACGCAGAGTATGGAGTCAAAGGCAACATCTCTTCAACCTGAGAGGGCGCGGGCAGCTCTTCCTGCGGGTTCATGAACAGGTTAGACTCCCTGCAGACATACCTAGATAACACAGGGTCACGCGCCCCATTCTGCGCGCTGTCTATGTCCCCCGATGTGAGCAGATCCATGCAGCTCACCTGCTGAATGCCGTGGCACACTTCTCCAAAGTCGTCTTTAAGGGCAGTGTCACGTAATAGAAGACTGTCTGAGTTGACATTAGGAGCCGTTTGTAACTCCTGAACTTCCCGGGAACTACTCTCCATGGTGTGGTGGAAGTCTGCGAATATGCTGCTGCTGCTGCCGGAGCACTGGTTCATGTTGCTAAGCGGAGAGGACACTGAGTCTAAACCCAGTGACACCGATACTGCCTTACTTAGCTCAGCGGTAGTTGGGCAAGAAGCACAGCTGTCTGCAGTGTCCGCGCGTTCGTTTATTAAAGAGTTTGATATTTCTTCTAAGCTCGAGCGAAAGGCCATACTGTGTGAGCAGTGTGCTGGTTACACTGGGAAACAAAATAAAACAACTCACTTCAGGCGAGAAAACGCCTACCCTGCGAGAGTCGTATGTGTCGGCGGAGGAGGAAATAATACAGAGCAGCGGTCTGTAAACGTATGAAGGGACGTCCCGCCGAGCTGTTCCACGAATGAAAGCAGGGCTGGACACTTGTTTCCTATCGCCTTTTTTCTTTTTTTACAAAGCTCCGTTTTATTTCCTCGGGGGCTGAGTAGAAACTCGCTCAATAAGTAACGATTAAAATGTGTAACTTGTCTTAGAATTCTGGCATGTTGAGGTCTCGTGAGTGAGAATAGCAAGGATTAAATTATCGCCACATCATGACAGGCTTCTTTAGAAACATGCTCACCTAAAGCTGCCATGTTTGTTCAGAATTGGATTTTCTAAATTATAATATTCTCTTTCTCAATAGGCTATGTTGTGGGAATTAAAGGTGAGCTTGTTTGTATTCGTTTGCCTTATTTACACGGTGAATGTTGGTCGATATAATACAACTTGTCCTGCACAATCATTGACTTTTCTGAAAGACATCAAAATAAATATAATTGTATACCGTTGGTCAATGAAGGGTCTAATAGTCTGCATGTGATGGATGAGAATGTCATTGTCAGGAACAAGAGATGGATGAAATAAGCCTTTCAAAGCGCAACATAGCCTACCGCAAGATTATTTTCACATAATCATATTTTATTCTATGTTTATTTACATTAGATAGACTGATTAAATTAGGTTATTTTGAGAAGGGAAGTAAAGGGTTGGTTGTCAAATTCATTAAATCTCGCTCCATAGAGATGTGAAATCATGTTGGTACTAAGGTCAGAATAGGGTCAGAAGTCAGGAACATATCAGGAGTAAAAAAACTTGACATTGAGGCAGGGGCAGGGCTGCCAACACTCACGCATTGAGTGTGAGAGTCACGCAATTAACCCATATCTCACGCACTCACGCCACACTTGCCTTTCCTCACGCTAAGTTTTCGTCCACAATAAATGTACATAAATATAAAAATAAAGTGAAGGAACAGCAAACCGAGCAGTCTAGGAAATGAGACGGTCTTCTGGCTTAGTTCAGTAAAGTTGGAACGATATTGAGAGATTCTGATTTCACGGATCAATAACTCATGAACAAGACATTATTCAGACATAAATGACGTCTCCTAAGTACCGTGGTAAGGTTGACAACGAACTACAATCACATTTTGATTTAAAAAAAAGCCAATACGCGCCGTCCTGGACACATTACATTGGTCTCTATCTGCAGCCGGAGAAGAACCGAGTGCTCAGGGACCGTCTGCAAAGTGCAACTCCGAAAAAAGATAATACAATAATATTCAATCACTATTATACAGCTTATTACTAGCAAACTCACCACACACATCAATAGTCTCCTGTGTGTCATACTACAGAAAGGAGTTTGGAAGAATATGCTTTTGAATCATTTTGGGGAATATTTATAATGTAAAATCTTCAATAAATATGGCATCATCTTCAATAACTTTACTATTATAAAGCTTATTAATACCAAACTCACCACACACATCAATAGTCCCCTGGTGGTCATACAGCAAGGCGTTTGGAAGAATATGCTTTTGAATAATTTTGGGGAATATTTATAATGTAAAATCATCTTAAATAACTTACTATTATAAAGCTTATTACTACCAAACTCACTACACACATCAATAGTCTCCTGTGTGTCATACTACAGCAAAGAGTTTGGAAGAATATGCTTTTGAATAATTGTGGGGAATATTTATAATGTGAAATCTTCAATAACTATGGCATCATCTTAAATAACTTTACTACAGTATATTTCTACCAAACTCACTATTTGCATTGTTGTTGTTAGCATCTGGTTAGCTAGCTGCGCTAACGGATATTAAAAGCTGTTTCTAAAACAAGGAAAGGGAGAGCTCTGTCCTTTCAGACTGAGAGATAACTACAGCTCAGTGAGGTAAGGGACTCTGTTTAGATAGTTAACTTTAGTCTAGTTATCTCAGTGGGTCTCAAACGGTTTGGTCACCATTTATGAGAATACATGAAAAACAGTTATGAAATACTATATGACAGTAAAACAAGAATACAGTTTAAAAGGTGAGTGATTTGTAAAATACCCATAAAGAAAAAGAAAATCTGTTTACAGTTCTGTTTCATATGGGTGTTGAGAGATGTATCCTTAAATTCATTTTGCTCTCAAAGTGCACGAGGTTGATGCATTTAACTTCAATATAAAAAATTAAAAAATCTTCCCGGGGGAGCATGCTCCCGGACCCCCCCTAGAGGAGGTGAGGGACCCCCCCCCCACACTTATAAAATAGCAGTTTACCTCTGCTTGCACCTATATGCCATCTTATATGATGTGAGCTGATTATCGAGCCTTCATTGTAAGAGTCGCGGGTACACTGTGTATGTGCGTGTTCCACTCTAGCGCCCGGTACATTAATGGGAAACCCTAGTTTGTACATGTTCAATACATTTGTAACACTGTACACATTAACTTTTCTTTTTTCGGTTTACCAAAAAAATTCTCACTCCAAGCTGAACTCAAATGTTGACAGCCCTGATTGAGGTTAAAACATGAATCACCATTGGATGGTTACAACATTGCTCATAATGAAAATCTTTCATTCAGAATGTAATGGGATTTCCAATAACAGTACCTCATTGTTAAGCTCTATAGTAGAGCTTTTCTTAGTTAGGCTACAGCATGTGGTTGTTTGCTTAGTTGCTAGCAAAAAAAATCCAGATTTGGGATGCATGTCACATTCTCTCAAGCTTTTGAAAAGATCGTCTCATTTGGCACAGCAAAGTAATTGATAGTGTAATTCCGTATTGCACAAACAACACACCGAAATTGTTTCTGTGCATTTTACTTACGTGATGAAGAATACATAATTTAACATTTGTTTTTTAATAATCAATTTTATTTAAGTTTTCATTAGTTGGCATTTAAAAATGTGTGTAGTACAATTGACAAGGACAACAGCAGAGCTTTTCGTAAATGACAGCATAGATAATGTTTGTTTTGCAACGCTGAAATGGACCACGGATGTGTTTTTTATTCCCATGTCATTAATAATGCATTTTCAACAGTTGTCACTTCTGACTTATTTCTAGATGAAACAGCATTGAAATCAAGGACAGTTTAATTTGCTGTTATTTTTGATCTGTCATGTCAGGTTAATATTCTATCTAAGCAATATATTGGACCTACTTCTGAAATCTGTCAATGTGTCCAATTTCTTAATCTATCCTTATCTTGTCTTCAATCGGGACCTCTCACATGCACTCAAATTCATCAATGCGTTGTTTGGTGTTGCCCTGACGTATCTGACGTAGGGTCTTGTATTTGTCGCGACCTGCCTTCACATTCTCAGCATGAATCAGGTCATTTGGGGTCTTTTTGCTCTCGTCAACAGCTCCAGCCAGCTCGATGCTCAGGCACTGAAGGAAAACACAAAAACAGAGCGAATGAGATCCTATTTCCTGAAACTCTTTCGGAGACTATTCAGGAGCCTTGCCCCTCTCCCTCAACCCTGTGCCCGCCTCAATCCCCGCCTGGAAACACCCTTTTGTCCACAGTTATTAAGTCCAGTTTTGTGTTGAGTCCTTTATGCAACATCATATCTTGTTTTGGCTGCAAGATACAGACCAATTTTATTTCATTTGTTATAGGCCTCTGTCTGGGTGACGTTTGAATGAGTCCAATGGAATAATAATTTACCTGTACCAGTGTTTTATTATGCAGAGTGCACTTCGTTTGGTTGAAACCTAATTTTTGGAGGCAATTAAGCTGCCATTTTACAGCAGCGTCAAAACCTCTATAGTACAGGGTCAACAGGCAACACAGCAAATGTACCAAAACACTTTAAAAATCTCCTAAACAAAATGAATTTCAAACCACAAAATTGTAGGCGGTGGGTCAAGAAAGAGGCTGATAAACTGAGGAACATGTTGCTCCATACATCATATTAAGCCTTATATACCTAAGTTAATAATAAAGAACTTACTTAAAAATATGTTTAAATATTTTGATCAATGGAAATCAGTGACTGAGAGCCAGAGATTATCTGGAGACAAGACTAAAGTCTCAAACCAGCAGATATGTGAGGCTGCATTTAGGCACATCAGGGCTCAATGCCACAGTGTCAGCATACTGACACGCTCACATGGACAATGATATCATACTGATGTTTGGCAGTTTATATTTATCAGGAACACAAATCTTCCGTTGGTCTGTTAGAATGCTGACATTTTGTAATCAGGATTTCACACATTAGGAAGATGAGAACTACAGTAGTTTATACCGGCTATGAAAAGTCCGAGAATTATAAGCAATCCATCAAATATTTCAGATATTTTTGTCAAATTGTCAACCTCATGATGACAAAAGAGAATATTTTCTTTTTGGTCAGGGGATCAGAAAAGTGGTATGCCATTAATTTTAGGGACTATGAACGTCAGTACACAAAATGTGTGCTTATTAACATTGTAGATTTTTCTTTCACAATAAATGTAAACTTTTAATGTGCTGCTGGTGTTAGAAGAGAAGTCATAACATCACCAAAGTCAGTGGGGGTCATCCTCTTGGGACCATGAATGCCTATACACAATTTCATGGCAATCCATCCTATTTTCATTGAGATATTGCAGTCCAACTGACAGTAAGACAATGCAATAGAACGCAGGTTTAGAAGCTTTAAGACAGCCAAGGGACGGCTAATCTGTATCTGAACATGACCTCTGCCCTGAAGGGAAATAAGAGAATAGCAAATCCATGAAATAGGACATTTGATTAGAATTTGCTTAACCTTACCTTGAGGTTTTTCTGCAGCCTCTCATTCTTCTGGGCCTCTGTTACTCGCTCCTCTTCGCTGCGATCTCGAACCGTGCCCGGAGAGGTCAGCTCAGCACTCGCCTCTGCGCTGCTCTCGTCCGTCTCGTCGTGCTCGTGCATGGGAGGGTGGACAGAATCCTGGATTTGGACACCCATGAGTTTAGTCTTCAGCTCCTCTTTGGTTCGCTCCAAATCAGCTTCTACCACCATCGCCTGTCAAAACAGACCACTTGCAGTGAAGTGATGTGTTTAGATGTTAAAGTGCACTATATTTGTTTCAAAATGTGATATTCACGTGGGCATGTATTCTAGGAAGTGTGATTTAGTACAACCAGGGGCAGAATTTCCATTAAGGTAGACAACTGACTCAGGCCCTAAGAAGCTATAGATCTATTATTCTTACAAAATGCAACTAAACACACTTCTCACTGTGTAAGCCTTCTTTTGCTTTAAAGTAAAACATGTTATTACTATATTTATCCTACTATGTCTATGGAGACTATGGAAACCTTATGGCTTAAGAAGCAGAATCAGATTTACACACAAGATATAACAATAAAAAAAGAATGCATTATTATTCATCGAAAGCTCTACCTTGAAAAGACATTGAGAAACGTACATTTTGTTTCAGAAACAAAAGTTTAGCGTTCTTCTTCTACCACTTCCAATACCAACATTTACAGTTAGAAAAAGGGTGAAGTTTAAGATGGCATTTGCCTCAGGCCCCCAAATCCGTCCCTGACTACAACACTGAAATAAATTAAGCTCTGTATTGGGAACAAAAAGACAACTGGATAGTGTTCGGTGACATCTGACATCGTGCCTTTTTGCCTTTAACTTAAAGCACCCTCTTAGACCCCGCGGACCTTTCGGCGGGTCCGAAACCACAACATCTGCAAGTAACAGTGTCTGAGGGCTTCTTAAGATTTAATAAACTATGAATGTTTCATATCCGTGACTCAGCTAACCGATGTTTTTTTTTTTTGCAAAAAAAAACACAAGGCTAACGCTGAGCCTCTGAATTAGCCCTGTGCAAAAAAATCTTACCGCCGTTAGCACAGAATTCTAGCTATACATTTGGATATACTTATTGGATCTGCATAAACAAGCTTAGATAACATCCTGAGAGTCCACAGATTATAGAAATATAAGGATCATCACTGAGCGATCAGAACTCGTGACAGGGGAAGCAGGGGCGGATCTACCCGGGTGGCATGGGGTGACTGCCACCCTAAAAAATAGCCTTGCCACCCCAGTTAGCAGCTTTGTTTTGAAAGAAAAGTTGTGGCTCATCTGACATTTATGAGAGAAAATCTCTAATGTCTGAGTGCAAGTGAATGCAGCACAAGACGCGAGCCATGTAACCCCTCCCCCAGCCTTGGTGCGAGCGTGGAAATATGATTGGCGGCGATTTTATTTTAACAGGACGGCGCAAAACGAGAAGCATTCGGACCCAAGTAGACGGAAGGAATGAGGTATTTGCGGTCTACAATGACAGAGAAGAGACTGTCAAGTTTGGCTGTACTCAGCATTGAATCAAAACAACAAAATGGTAATCGCCGCATTCAGCTGTTATAGGCATGCCAACTTGATGCTATGCTCACGGACGATCATAAACAACTGTTAAGATGATGACCTTGTATGTGTGTATATACTTTCTTTGTGGGGCTCTGCCCACAAAAAACAGTTTTAAGTCCTGAGAAAGTCGAAATAAGACGCCGTGTAAAACTACACTGCCCAGCCAAAAAAAAGTAACCACTTTGATTTAACCAGTAGGTAAGGACTTTCCGCTGGATAATAACTGCAGCGATGTATATGATTTAGCTGAATACATGTTTTTCAACCCTAACTGATGTAAAGTCATGGTTGTAACTGTTTGCAATAAGGTCGTGGGGCGCTGAACTGTTCTTTTGAATCTTTTTTTAATTTATTTTTTTAACCTTTATTTAACCAGATTGTCCCTTGAGATCAAAGATCTCTTTTTCAAGGGAGACCTGCAGCAATTAGGTTCCACATGAAACATAAAACAATAGAGGATATCATACAACATATTCACAAGCTACATTTACATACTTATCAACATTTACAAATACCCATAGTTTCAATGAGCATTTCATTTAGACTTGCTTTAAAAACATTCAGAGGAATACAATTGCTCAGTTTCAATTTTAGCTGTAGACTGTTCCAAGTAAGTGGCGCTGCGCACATAAAAGCTGTCTTACCTAAGACAGTCCTTGCTCTTGGCACATCTAACAAGACTACATCTTGCAATCTCAGACAATGGCTGCTTGCAACTCTCTGTGTTATCAGTGAACAGATGTAATACGGGAGTTTACCCAACATAGCTTTATAAATAAAGGTGTACCAATGACTGAGTCTCCATACAGTAAGTGATGGCAAACCTGCCTTGGTATACAGTGTACAGTGATGCGTAAGTGCTTTACAATTTGTGACAAATCTCAGTGCACTGTGATAGGCGGCATCTAACTTGTTCAGGCAATGGGCAGGTGCATTCATATAGATCAAATCACCATAGTCCAGCACAGGTAAGTCACAGTAACTAGCCTTTTCCTGGCTTCAAATGAGAAACAGGACTTGTTTCTGAAAAAGAAACCTAGCCTAACCCTCAGCTTTTTAAGCAGGTTATTGACCTGAAGTTTAAAAGTGAGACAATCATCAAGCCAGATACCAAGGTAACAGGCAACCACTTCAAGTATTTTTCCTTGCGCAGTTACAATATCCAAAACAGGCTCTGGTGTCTTTTTAGCTTTTGAAAAGAGCATTACCTTGGTTTTATCAACATGCTGAGTCTGAATAATGTTAAAAACAGCCTGTAATTTAACAATGGAGGGACCTGCACAGTACACCACGGTATCATCCGCATAAAAATGTAAAATAGCTTCATCCACATTTTCACCTAAACTGTTGATATATATGGAGAATAAAAGTGGACCTAAAACAGAACCTTGTGGTACACCATTAGCAATGTTTAACCACTCAGAAGTGAGCCCATAAAAGTGAACACGTTGGGACCTTTCAGAGAGGTAGTTCACAAACCACCCTACTACATGGCAGGATATGCCAATACTGAGTAGCCTCTGCTTAAGATGCGATGATCGACGGTATCAAACGCTTTGGAAAGGTCAATAAATAGGGCTGCACAGCTCTGCTTATTATCTAAAATACTTGTAATGTCATTCACCACTTTCATTGTCGCAGTGATGGTGGTATGTTGCTTTCTGAAGCCTGACTGATGTTTAGACAGGATATCATTTTTACATAAGAACTCCTTTACTTGTTCATTCACTAGGCGTTCGAGCATCTTCGCAAGAACTGACAATTTAGAGATTGGCCTATAGTTATTTAGCATTTGTGCTGAGGGAGAGGTTAAAAAGAGTAGTGAGAGGTGGAGCAATACAATCTGCAGCTGTCTTTAAAAAGAAAGGTTCTACGTTGTCCGGGCCAGCCAGTTTCTTAGGATCTAACTTAGATAATGCTTCATGAACAACATCAACAGTAAAAGGAGTAAAACTGAAAGGGTTTTCCAAACCACATTGTTCAGAGTCACAGACTGTGGTGTTCACAGAAGCAGAGTTAGTCACATAATCAAACAGAAAGCCACAGGACACAAAATACTCATTAAAGCAATTTAGCATAGTAGCCCTGTCAGATGCTGTGGTAAGGCAAGGAGGTAGCTCATTACGGATCTCTCCGGTGGATATCGATTTGATGGTTTTCCAACATTTCCTAGGATTATTTAGGTTTTCTGTGGTAACTGACAAATAGTACTTCGACTTAGCACTTTTGATTTGTGATGTGAAGCTATTTCTTAGCTGCCTAAAATGCAGCCATTCTACCTTTGAGCCTGATTTCCTAGCCTTTGCCCAGGCCTTGTTTCTCTCATGCAGGAGACTAGACAGTTCAGCAGAAAACGAAGGATTGTCACGTCCCTTTACTCTAAAATTACGCAGGGGTCTATCAATGATCTCCATAAAACCAAGATAAAAATAAGACCATGCAGTTTCTACATCAGCACACAGATCGATTTTTCCCCAATCAAACCCAAACAGATCATGTACAAAACCCTGCTCCACAAAATGTTTTGTGTCTCTCTTAATGATAATACGAGGTTTAACCTTTTGGACCTTAGTGTCCCTAATTGTGGCTACAACACAGTGATCACTCAAATCATTTGCAAATACTCCCACAGATGAGTATTTATAGGGAACATTAGTTAGAATGAGATCAATTAGGGAGGATTTATTAGGGGTCTTAAGGTTAGGGCGAGTAGGACTGTCAACAATCTGAGTAACATTCAAAGAGATACAAAGGTTTTTAAAAATCCTCTGATACTGCAGTCAACCAGTCCCAGTTAAAAAGTAGCACTATTTCCTTGTAGTCTAGTCGCGATAAAAGATTTGCTAGCGAAGACAAGGAGTCCTTGACAGCTGAGGGGGGTCTGTAACAGCCCACCACCATGACCTGTCGCCCCTTTGCCACTTCTATATTTAAGGAAAAAAATTAGAATTGCTTACTGATAGATTTGGAAACTAATGTGGATACACTGAACTTATTCTTAACATAAATGGCAACGCCGCCACCTTTATTAGGTCGGTCGGTACGATACACATTATAACCATTTAAGGCAATGTCAGAAGCCAAAACAGATTTATTTAGCCATGTTTCTGATAAAACAATGACTTCGGCGTCATTCGAGCTCGCCCAAATGTGGACAAAATCTAGTTTATCTAACAGACTGCGCACATTCAAGTGGATGAAACCCAACCCAGACCTAGCTTTAAAATCAGCAGTAGTAGCGATCTGACTACTACTACTGGGCGGACCAGGGTTAGGTTGTACATTTCCTGAAAGTAATAACAAAACAAAAAAACAGGCATCTTTTCCTCTTAAACGACACACATACATTGTCATCTACTTTAGAATCACCGGAAAAGTGTGATTAGAGCTTAAGAAGCAGTCCTGAAGAACCATCACCGCAGGCAAACAAAAAAGACAAACATATTTTGTCGAACTGATTGCCTGTGACAAGGTAACCGGTAATTGTTTGTGTAGCACTCCCAATCCTTTGCAGGGGATGCTCACCGCGGACGGCAGAACAGACCTGAATCCAGTAGACTTCTCAGGATGACTAATCTTCTCACCGTCCAAGACAGCCAAAAGGCACAGCAGAGCCACTTTAGAATTTTGATATATGATAGTAATTACTTGTCTTTCAAATTTGAAGGAGGGTGAGCAAGCATCTTCAGGAACATTCATCATTAACTCCTTCTCCAAAAAAATAAAATATATATATTCAATAATAAATGAATATGTGAATCATAACAGTGATTGACAGCTGATAGGAATAATATGATTGTTAATAGTATCATATTCATTCAGACAAACATCGATGAGACAGTTAATTAATGTACTTATTGCAGCAGTCTGCATAGATTTGCTGGTCTAAGAGTGAAACAAACTCATTCAGTTATTGTTGAGTTAAAATTCATAAAATTATGTCTGACACCTTATATATTTATATGTAAGGCTATGTTATTGAGTTAAAATATCAATATTGTGGCTTTCCGAGTTAACATTGATTGATATGACTGGGATTAAATCAGCATATACTTCTGCCAGGGGATGCCACCCCTCAAAATCTCCTGCCACCCTCTTGCCACCCCATGAATATTGTTCTAGATCCGCCCCTGAGGGGAAGCAAATACACAGACAACACACGACGTAGCTTTAGGTAGCAAAACACGGAGATATGCTCACTTTAGCTGTTATTCTGATCAAAAGTCGTGTTCAATGGCATTAAAACGAGAAAAAACGCGGCTGAAGGCTAATCCACAGGTTAATCCAATGTGTCTGTCACTTTGAAAAAAGTATTGATAATCCATAATTCAATTTTTATGCAAATATCGGAGAATAAAAATTAGCTGCTAATGGTAGCAGTGTTGCCGCTCCGGTTTTGGCTACGTGTCACTCTCACTCCTTATTTGGTAACCTGTGTGTGTATGTGGGACTTTCCCTCGATTCCATTGGCTCCAGCGGTTAAAAAGAGACGTCAATCATCAAAATCGACCAATGGGTTCCAGAGAAACGGCATAAACGCCCCCAGAGGTGGAGTTTTTTTGCTAAACCTCTCAAAAAAGTTCAAATGTCACTTGTTTTGCATCAATCTTGATAAAGGGTAATTATTATATGTTTCACTTTGGATTCTTAAAGCTTTTAGTCTACTAACTAACCCATCATCCAAGGGTAGTTTTCAATATAAGTGAAAAAGAACTTTTGGACGGACACTATAACTTACAGTTTTTTACTAGGTTCAATCTGAATTCTCTTTAAAATAAAAAACATCTATATTGATTCTGACTTTTTCTACATCCAACTCACAGGTTTATCATTACTTTGAGAAAAAAGATTATTAATTTTCCCCTTTTAGAAGTATAGTTATGGTCATTTGTTGTGGAAGTGTCATTTTCGAGCCTGAGACCTGAAAAAGGTTTGGGGTCTAACAGGTTGCACTATTGAAAGAAGTCTCAGTTCGAAAGAATACACATTTTTTCTCTGAATAATTGTTTAAAGTGGTCTCTCAGCATTGCATGTAATAGTCTCTTTTGGTGCTTAAAAATAGGAAAGTAAAACTGTAGTATTACCATGTTGCAGACGTAACTTCAATACATTTCTACATATTTGTATTAAGATATGTAATGTACATTTAATGATTTAATTTGGCCAACTATGGCAGGTCTGAGGTTTGCTACCCGTGACATGCAGTGGAACCCATAAAAAGTATCACAATTTGCAAGTTGACAGTTATATTTGTCCGCAGCCGACGCCTTGCTTCTGCTTCTTCGCCCTGGCCTAACACTCAGAAGTGTCAGACATCCCACTTTGCTCATGTTTGATTCAGCCTTTTTCTCTCTCACGGTTCTTTGATTAATTCTCACCCTTTTCTGCCAACTATTCGCCTCATCGTCCTTTTTCTTCTTGGCGTCTTCCAGCTGGGAGATCTTAGAAGTAAGCTCTGCCAGCTCAGTGGCCTATACGCACACGCACACAAATGGGAAGAGAGTTAAGAGTGTTCCTGATCTCAGGTCATCGTGTTCTGTTTGCGAATGTGTGTGTCAGAGAGAAAGTGTGTGTGTCTGAGCGGGCAAAATCATGTTATGCAGCATCACGTCTCTGCTTAATTTCCTTTCTGTTCAATCAGCTAAAAATGTGAATAATTTGAAATACACATTCAAACTGAATTTGTAAATCACTTGAGGAAATCAATACATTTCCAATTTCTATCTAAGAAGTGATCAATATATGTAGATATCACTGAATGAGTCCTTGACCGTGGGAATGATGTAAATAGGTCTCAGAGTTAATTACTTTACAGCTACCAGTTTTTCAGTTTTTGCAGATTTGGAGTGAAGCCACCTTTTAAAGGTCCCATGTCATGCTTTTCCGGTCATTACCCGTCCCCTTGTGTGTTATGAAGGTTTTTATGCATGTAAACAGTCTGTAAAGTCACACAAACCCTCAAAGTACACTCTTTAGCGAGTAAAACTCTAACACAGAAAAGACCTGTCTATGCTGCCCCAGAACGCCTCGTTGGAGATTTCTCATTTTCCATTTTTTTCTTCCAGGATCCAACTGGGGGGGGGGCAGGAGCTCCAACAAGACGTGGAGGACAGAGAGTGAATACACATACTATACAGAGATGCTGTATGAGAAAACCAATGTGATTTTGGAACATTGAACAACGTAAATATATTCTAGTAGACCTCAACAATGGAATTATGATCAGTAGAAATGGCCATGACATGGGACCTTTAATGACTCGATACAATTGGAATTGATTTACACCCAGCATGCAGGTGTGTTTTGTGTTTGTGAGTACCAGGCTTTCCTGGCCCTTGATCTGGTGTTCAGACTGGTAGAGCAGGGCTGCTTTAGCTTCCACTGCAGCTCTGCGCTCCTTGTCCAGTCGCTCAGCCTCCTCCTGAGCGATTGTCCTCTCCTTCTCTAATTCAAGAGCCTTGCGAGTCTGCTCCTCCAGCTCTGAAAAATGCACGTTATAGTTATACCCAGACGTGCTCCTGTAACATAGGCTTTGTAGACAACCTAAAATCACAAAGATTAAAATATATATGTCGTTCATTTCATGTTCTTAAACAGAACAAAGTTGAGAAATATTTGAAATCAGAAAGTTATCAGACCATCTTGAGCTCTCTTTGTCTGCTCTTCAATCTGTCTCAATCTCTCCATCAGCTCCATGGTCTCACGAGCAATCTTCTCTGTTTCCTTCTCAGCATTTTCTCGCTTTTTTTTCTCACTCTCCAGCAGAGCCCTGACAGGAGAATTGTGCATAAATACATATCTGAAAAAAGACTCTCCTGACAGTTCTTTCTTAAAGCAGAGAGAACACACTGTAAACTGTAAGAGGAAAATAAGCCTTCATTATTATGTCTCCCCTCCTTACTTCTCCTTCTGCCTCTTGTTCTTCTCCTCCCTGGCCTGGGCCTTCATCTGCTGCACCTCGATAGTGTCGGGTTTACGTCTACGCATGTACAGGTCATGATTCCCCATACACAATGCCAGGATACGTTTGTTGATGCGGAGACGAGGCACGTAGAAAACAAAATCCTTTAATGCAAAAATCGGTTATTTATTCCATTTCATTATCATCTCACATCTGTTTCACAGTCAAGAACGGGTACCTGAAGGTATAGTTTAGTTTGGTAGAATCCAGATATTTTATTTCCTAAACTCTTGGATGATTTCCTCAAGTCTGTGTATGCAGGCAGATTGTAATGGGATGCAAATTTCTTGTTTGTGAGTAAGACCAAGTAGCAGCTGCATTTGCAAAATTGGTTATTTTGTCAGTAAGTAGAAGAGATTCCCTCGCATCTCATGTTTTTAGCCACAGTGAATAGATAAGAATGGGCATATATCTGAAGAAATACTGATCTTGTAGATTTTAAAATGTATCATGAAAAAATACTAAAATAAGAGTACTAAATATTTAACCTTAAGTACAGGAGAAAGAGCTCGTATTTAATACTTTCGAAAAACATAAATAAATTAACTAAGATTAACTTGCAAATAACATACTATCAAATTGCACAAGAATGCTGACAAAGGTGGGGTAGGTAATTGTGGAGAAACCAGCTCGAGTACACTAGAATTTGAAAATACACAGCCGGCAGACTTCCGGAATGAAGAGTGAGGAGTAGACGTGTTTTGCTCCGCTCCCTCGCTTCCAACTTTTTTATTATGTAGAAACCTCGTTACTCACTTCATACTTACACTAGTCGATACATACTGAGCAACTTTATACCTAAAGGAGACATGCCACCAAAGCCCGCAAAACAAGTCAAGAAAGACTCTATGCCTACGGAGAACGTCGCCACTAGCGACGTTAGCATGAGTTGTGGCATGTTCTCAATTGCCCTTTCCAATTAAACAAGTTGCTCGCAATCCGATTGTAACTAACACTTTAAAGAATTGGGGTCAGTTTAGGAAGCAGTTTGGCTTACAAGCGTCATCAGGTCTAGCCCCGGTCTATCGCAATCACCTTTTCCTCCCGTCGTGCTCGGATCCTGTCTTCCGGACTTGGTCAGACAAAGGTCTGTGGCCTATTAATGAACTTTATGCTGTTAGTGTTTTCTATTCATTTGCAGATTTAGCCAACAAATTTGACCTTCCAAGTTCTCACTTGTTCCGATTCTTTCAGATCAGGCACTTTGTGGAAAGTAAATACTATGGAGCTAATTTCCTGCCAACTCCACAAACAAACTAAACAGGTTTTTACAAATGCCTCATGATTCACGAACAAACACAATGTGGTTTGCAAAGTTTTAATTTTTTACAAGTACAAAACTTTTTCTTCTGATGGTGGAATATTCCGCCGTGAGAAGAAAAGGTTTTCTAATTGTAAAAAAAAGTTTTGTAGTTGTACAAAAAAGTTGTGTACTTGTAAAACCTATGCTGAATTTGTCTCTGAAACATGATTTATTAGAAAAATGTTATGTGTTTGATAGATACGTTTTTTCTTTGCAAAACTAAATGCATTCGTTTGTAGATGGTGTTTTGTATTTGCAAACCACATTGTGTTTGTTAGTGAATCATGAGGCATTTGTAAAACCTGTTTAGTTTGTTTGTGGAGTTATGGCAGGAAATTAGCTCTGCCCTTTTCGGAATTCCTCTGATGGCCAATGCAACCATTACCACACAACGAGTTATTGCATTCACCACTTATTCTCCTTAAATGGATACATTACACAGTATTTTACATGTAATGTCTTGAAAATGTCTGTTTTATATCTGTGCGAAAACTAATAAAAAGATTTATAAAAAAAAAAAAATACACAGCCGGAAAAAATCTGCCACTTCCTTACAGAGCCCCTCCTCCAACAAACATGAACGCGCACATGACCTATGAGGGCACGAGATAAGTTTGTGCACAGATGGAAGGCTGACAGGCAGGCAGGCCATCCAGTTATTTTAGCCCGGCTGGCTAAAATAATTGGTCGTGCTTTTTACAGTGCTACGGCTTCCACAGATAACATTTTTTAATGGATTTTTTGTCAAAGCACTTAAGATATTCATTGCTATCGGGATGTTAAGAGCATTCCATGGAGTATAACAAAAAGTGTATCTCGAGCCGGTTTCTCAAACTTACCTACCCCACCTTTAAGGTTTGTTGGAAAAACTGCAATTTCGACAACATACTCCAGCTAATGTTAGCTGTGTTGAATTTCATATAATAACATGCTTCATATGATTTATAGCTGCTGCAGATAAATCACAAATAATAATGTTTTGCATACCGGAGATTTCTTGTCCATTGGTTTGATGACAAACTTCTTGTCGTTGAAGGAAATGTTTCTGATCTCACTCCAGGGGAAGCCAATCTTTGGGGTCATCCTGTAAAATGTGTTCAGGGTTTACCACTGTGGTATATTAAACAGAGGTTATCATGTTCTTTACAAAGTTTAAACAAGCTTAAAACAGCCAAGCTAGCAACTCTGTGTAGTTAGGTACATAACTACTGTGAGCTGAAGGCTAACTCACAGCGACTTTGCATTCACTCTCTGCTGATTCACCTTTAGTTTAGTATGTAATCATTGTAAGTGTAGATGAGCTTTTCATTCTGTGGGCACCATTACTTTCTCTGCAAAATGTAATTACAATACAGTTGTCTACCTAATTGTGGTACCAAGGGAAAAGTCCTGTGATTTCCAAAGTCATTAAAATTCATTCCCACGGGACCATGAATATTTGTAATGCATTTTTTGACCTACGATTGTTGCATTTTACAAAAAAAAAACTAATTGTAATCTCTTTCAACAGATCATTTCAAAGTAGAATATGTAGGCAAGTAGACAGGATATGTAGGCAAGTAGACAGGATATTGGTAAGTGCTCTGGTGTCCATTGAGTGTTCTTTGGGGGCTTTCAGGTAAACAGTCAGTGTGGAGCTGAATAGGCTGATTCTGTTGGCCACAATGCAGTCTCTGAACATATTTAATTTATCTACATTAATTTGCTAATTTCTCTAAAGAGATGAGCCTTAGGCGTTACATCTCAACTCCATTCTCGCATCTTGAATTGCAAATCAGACTGTAAATAACCACCAGCGCACAGACGAGGAAGTAACTGCCTGCCATGTGTGATATGAAACCATTATCTGGCGGATAGACTGGAAACATACACAAATATATATCTCTTTCTTTCCATTTACCCCCCTAAATATTGCCCCTAGAGGCTGACTCGTCGCCTAAATGGCAATGTATTCCGAGATAAACCTTGTTGTAATGTTAGATGTAAGGTCAGGGGATAATTCAACTCAGTAGTTTATCCACTGGGGATTATGATTGTCATACGAAGGTAGCATCAAAGGAAGCATACATTAATTTACCACAAGACATTTCAGCGGACCTTTTTTAAGTGTGACATACTTATCCTTTTTGTCGTAGATGTTCAGCCCCAGGGCATCCACTCCCAACCACAGCTCTGACCCTTTCTTGTTCTTGATGTTAAAGTAGTTGACCCCGTACATCTCCAGATCCTGGGCTATCTTGAGGTACTCCACCATGGCGTCTTCCCTGTGGTGCAGAGCAGATGAATGAGCAACAGTCATCGCGAATGCATTAGCAACTTTTTTTTGTAGTAAGACTGCAGTACCTCAGCAATCCCTTGTGCTCTTCATGCCACACCTGGATTCTCTCCTCCCACTGATTCTTATTCAGCTTGTGCTGCTCCAAAACCCTGGTTTATCAGTAAAAAGGACACACCAGTTAGAATTCAAATGACTGAAATTGGAATTAAGGTGAACCTTGGCTAACATAACCATAGGCACCTCTGTGGCAGCAGCTTCTCTCTTGCAAGGTATCCCGGCGCGTGATAGTCTTTCCTGTAGTCTCCTTGTTTGACCTGAACCGCATACGAGGCCAAGAGCACGGCAGTCTCAGGTGGACAGTATATGTCATCATTTAGGATGCATTCTTTGACCTAAAACAGAAAAAAGAATGACAGATCTGCTTTAACACATTATCCCTTATATGTTATGATAATTTGTGTAAAGATGTAAACAACGTTGTAAATGTTGGTGTGACTCAAAGAGAAGAAAAACCATATGTGTTCTGGTGTTTATTTAGTGCACCTGGATTCATTTTTTGTAGGCAAGGACTCCCTCATGGATGAGGGAGTCCTTGCCTACAAAAAACAAGAAACTGCGTGAGTCATCATGGAACCCCCACCGGTCGTTATGATTCCTATTGTTATGATTTCTATTGTTGTGGAGTTGAGTATTGAATACAAATTTGACTTTCCTTTTATCTGGATCGATCTCATTGCATACAGATATTGTTTGGGGTTATATTAGATAAGCAGGATTCTCTTTAAAAACAATGTCCTTCCAACCTGCAGAAAGAAAAGGCGCTGAGTTGCTTCCTGGATCAATTCCTCTGTGACATCCTCAGGGTAAAACTTTGCTCTGAACTTGATCAACAAAGGGTTGTCCCTCTTCACATCTTGCGCAGTCACCTGGGATCAAACCACATAACAATGAAGGAATATACTATATAATATAATATAATATGCTATTGAGCCTCAATGGAGTGACACAGTAGCATTACCAACTCCAAAAGCATGGTTGCAACTTCATCTAAAATAAGGGAACTAATGCCGTCTGGGGGATGTAAAGTTAAACACAAACATTGTCCTTACCCTCTTGTTCAGTTTGAGCCAGGTGGAGAAGCCTTTGCTGTCCTGATACTGGAGGCCAAAGAACCAGGTTTCCCTCAGCCCGATGGTCTTCACTATCTAAACACATAAGTAACACCATCACACACATGTACGTCGAAGCTCCTGTTTTAATTGTAATGCACAGGGTACCTGGTCAAAGAGCTGTTTGCCAGTCGTGCTGGGCAGGATGGCAAACTCCAGCTCAGCATCCATGGTTGTAACTCGGACATTTATCTGCCAGAGAAAACACTCACACTGAGCTACAGGAGGAAACAATTCATCCCTGCTGCTCACTCATCTTTGTCACTGGGAAAGCATCAAGGAGTATGCAAAGAGACAAGCTGGGCGAAAAGAAGCACTACCAATTCCGTGATCATTTGTTGTGTTCTTTGAAATAATGCTACATTTATTTGTTCTTTGACAGAAATATGACCAAAAAGAGTGTTCTTACATTCTTCTGTTCAACCAGGAGCATCCAATCGCAAGAGGTTGGTGGGGACTATAATCACAAAATGAAGCCCACAGTATATTTTAGACTTAACTGAGAACATGGGGTGCATTCCATGATGCATGTAGCATTTACGTTAATGTTGATTATTAGTATCAAAAAGCATACACATATCTGGTATACTGACACAATATGAAAGAAAAAGCAGCATAGAAGAGAAATGGATGGCTCCATTCCCCCTTAAACTTTGCTGAGATTAATAGAGCACTGCAGATATTAGTGCCTAATTCAATAATCATTACAAAAGTAATAATAACAATAACGTGCTTAATTTGTAAGCCTCTGAGGGCTTACTACTTCAATAAATATTTATGAAAAACAGGAAGGGAAAGATTTACTTTGCTACTGTTTTGTTTATCTATAGTGTGACAAGACAGATTAATACAAGAACACAAGTGCAACAAATAAGAAACATCTGACAGCTGGGCAGGACATCATGATATGTTTTGCTATAAAAATGGTTTCCTATGGTTAAGAACTTCGGACTAATGCCTTGTTGGAGCCTTTAAATAACAGAGCAGGTTCACACATTTCCATCAAAGCACTACAATTCAACAAACACATGAAACACAAGGAAAATAAAAAGATATAAAACCGTAAAGGTAGCTACTTACAGTTGACATTTGTATTTTTTTAATCTGTAGCCGAAGCACTCCTTCAGAGAGGTGCTTGTAGTAGCGTTTTCTCTGCGAAGTCATATGAAACTGCTTGCAATACCAACAAGGATTATACTGAGTGAGAATGGACCATTGTGCTCCCAAGTACTTCTCTCTTTGTTAATCCCACAGCAGCCAGGGCCCCCACGTGTTATAGAGAGGCATACTTCATTTATACTGTGGACACTTTTCTTCTTTATTTGATCAGGTTTTCACTGATTATCCCTCACAAAGCACCTGTATATTTTTCCACTTCCCAAATGTTATTGTTGAGAAAATAAAATTAGGAGTCGGCATAACTCAGCCAGTACCGGTCTTCCAGTTGCAGCAAGGACGCACACACACTAATCCTCCTAGGTAATGTTTAAAGCATAAGTAATGGCATACAGTTATTTTAGTGTGGCAGATGTGTTTTGTAAGCCTGTTGCCAGTTTCTTTTCAAGAGAGTGTTTCTGGCAACACGATCGTGTATTACACTATAACTGTACTGTTATCTTATTGATGGGTTTCGTAACATTTGTTCATATTATGTTCAACTTTACCGTCATTGCATAGAAGGACTGGGACAATGAAATGCAGTAACCAGAAGTGAAAGAGAAGTAGTAAAATGCAATGTAATGTAAAGGTATAAGATTATGAGAGAAATAAAAAAGCTAAAGTATATTCACTATGAACAGTACATATTGGTGAGTATCTTTTCCAGAGTAATTACTATTTTGCTCTGAAATAGTGATATTTAATCATTTTGGAGTGTATTTATTACTCATAGCTTCTAGAGCAGGGTTCCCCAATTATATTTACCAAAGGGCCAATTTTTTTCAAGCATGACAAGCTAAGGGCCAAAATGCTATGTGTCACTAAAAGTTGTTTTACACTATGTGCAGATGTTACCTCTATTATAATTGTTGTAGTAGTGGCAGTAGTAATTAAACAAACCCTGTGTTGAGAGTAAAGGAAAAATGCATCCTTGAAACAAAATTAGACCGAAATCAAACATTTATTAACAATAATAATAAATAAATGCTTTAACAAATACAAATGATTTTGCTGTGGTCTGATGGGGCATAACAATAAAACAAAAATAAAAAACAACAGAGTGAACTCTGATCAAATAGTCAGACAGGTCCACATCCAATTCAGCAAACACTGTAACACACACACACACACACACACACACACACACACACACACACACACACACACACACACACACACACACACACACACACACACACACACACACACACACACACACACACACACACACACACACACACACACACACACACACACACACACACACACACACACACACACACACACACACACACACACACACACACACACACACACACACACACACACACACACACACACACACACACACTGGGAAAGACAGGAAGACAGAGAGAGAGTTTCAGTTAGTTACTTTTATAATGTCGTACCAAATTCACCACATTATCAGTTTTAACATTTTTAAATATGTGTACCAAATAATATCAGGCTGTAAATAACAAATAGCATTGTTTTTTTTTAACTTTATTTTTAATATATTATTTTAATGTTGTATTCAATTTAACCAGTTTGTGGGCTGTTGTTAAAAGCCCTGCATTATCCAAGGTTTTTTATCTATCATATTAATAATTTGTTTTTAATTACGCTGCGTAGCATTTTATTTAGGAAATGAATGTACATATAAAATATAACTATAAAATGGTTATTTTTGTCTTAATAATTATTATACCACAATAGAATTGACAAATTGCAAAAATAAATTGATGTTGTTCACTCACCAATCAGTGAGAGAAGTGAGAGCGGCGGGATGAGGCAACCTGTCTGATGTTGGGCTTGTATTCTGTTGTGGCAATCCTGAGGCACTGTCCAAGATGTGCACTGGAGAGTCTGTTCCTGTCCTGGCTTTTGATAGCATTCATTGAAGAAAATCCTGATTCGCAGATGTATGTTGAGGGGAACATTGTGAGTAGGAACATAGCAATAGCTCTGGTGTTTTTGAAACGAGCTTGGGGAACCATGTTGATCCAAAAGTCACACACTGGTGCATCCTTGTGTTGAGCTTTCAGCAACTCAGAGCTTCCCATCTCTAAGACCTCCATCTGAAGAGCTCCCTCTTCTATGGAAGGCACCAGCCTTTTGGCCTCTCCAGTCCACTGCCCGTCTGCTGACACAGAGAACGGCTGTCTGAGGAAGAGGATGTCACGTGAGATTTTAGGGGAGCTTTCAAATCGCTCCTTGAAGTTTTCTGCCAGTTTTGACACAAAATCCTTCATTACTGGATCTTCCGGCATTTCATTCTTCTCGCAGTGCTCACGCAGACGTGGAAAGTGCAGCTTCCTCCCATGAATATCTCTCTCCAAAAGGTGCAGCTTTGACCGAAAAGCTTCAACCGCCTCGTACATCTCAGCAACAGTGTGGTTCTTGCCTTGCAGCTGCAGGTTAAGGTGATTTAGATGAGACATGATGTCACACAAAAAATGAACATCTGCTATCACCTTGGTGTCAGTTAAAAAGCTCAAAAACTCATGGGCTTTTTGGCCCTGCAGGCTTGATAAGAACGACACCAGTTCATCACGCAGGTCGCACACCCTCTCCAACACACGGCCCTTGCTCAGCCAGCGAACATCGTTGTGTAGTAAGAGATCCTTGTGTTCAGAGGACATTTCCTCTAGCAACGATCTAAAAAGGCGATGCTGCAGACTAGAGCTCTCACGCACAAAGTTAACCAGTCTCGTCACAGTATCCATCGTTTCTTTCATTTTTCCACACAGTTTTGCGCACAACACTGATTTGTGAATGATGCAGTGAAATGTCAGAAGCGCCGGGTTAACGGCGGAAAGCCTGCTTACCAAGCCTTTGTGCTTTCCAACCATCGACGGAGCCCCGTCGGTTACAACAGAGACGATTTGACTCACATTCAAACCATTCTTTTCGAAGAACTGTGTCAGCTCGTGGAAGATTATTTCCCCGGTTGTGTGCCCGGGCAGAGTAAGCAAACACAGTAGCTCTTCCCGGAATATCTTCCCATCAAAAAATCGTACGAACACAGACAGCTGTTCCATGTCGGTTCGGTCACAGGAGGAGTCTATGGCTAAGGATATAGCCTCTGTTTTCTTCAAATCCGTGAGTAGACTGGAAAAACACTCCTCCGCTAAAACCTCTACTCTTCTGGTTGCCGTGTTAGCCGACAGCGGCACCTGCTTTAATAGCTCTACAACCTTTTTTTGTTGTTTTTCATCATGATTTAAAACTTCATGAGCCATGTCTATCGCACACCGTTTAATTAACTCAGCATCAGCAAACGGCTTCTTGGCTCTAGCAAGCGTCCAAGAGACGTGCAATGAGGCAGCTGTTGCGCTCTCTTGTGCCGATGTTGTTTTCGACATTGTGGAAACAGAGTGCTTGTATGATGCAAGCAAACCTGCTATCTTTTGTGTGCGCTGGTCGGATTTCTCTGGATAGTTAGCATTAAAACTGGCAGCATGAATAGAGGTGAAGTGCCGCTTCAGGTTGTCTGATTTGATTACAGCTACATTCTGCATGCAAATCAAACAAGTCGGTTTAGCATTGACGTGGTCCGGTAAAAAAAAACAATACTTCTCAGTCCAGTCAGTTTTGAACTGACGGTTCTCCTGGTCTACCTTCCTCTTCTTTGCGAATTCCATCCTGGGTTTGAGTTATCCACGGCCCGTTAGTGTCATGTTGGTCAATCGCTGGGTTGGGATGACAGGCGGCTAGCTGGCGAGCTATTGTTTATATGTTTTTGCCGCTATTCCAGGTGGTGACGAGTAAGTCAAGCGCGCGCGAAGCACGTCTTGCATATGCACGCGATAAGGTCATGGGTCAGGTTTACGAGTGTCGACGGAGGTCAAAATAAAGCGAAACCGCGGACATTTTATTTTATGTTTTTATGTTATAACAAGTGAATGCCAGTAGATCAGCGCGGGCCATGCTATTGCCTCTCGCGGGCCGGATCTGGCCCGCGGGCCGCTAATTGGGGTTGGCTGTTCTAGAGTGTGATTAAAAATGCAGAGACAATTCTATTGGAGTTAAACCATGACCACGCCCACTCATGTTTCACTTCTGCCGCCATTACAAGTCTCTCGCACAGACGCACTGTTGAAAGCAGATGGAAGAAGAGCAGAAGAAATTCATGCCAGGTAAGCTTATTTTACAGGTTAAATTAATGTTAGAAAGGGTAAAGATATTGAGAAACAACACAGCTAGCTACAATTAAAAAAGAGGCTTACTGCATAATTCGTTTAGTCAGATGCTAGCATTAGCTTTTAGCTGATTAACATTAGCAAAGTACAGGACTGTCACCGGTTTATGGACAATATTAATCCCACTTGTAATGGTAGATAATAATTGCTTAACATTACTGTTTAGCTATATGTGTGCAAGGCAAAACAATTGAGAAACAATAAAGCTTGCTACCATTTTAAAGTAAGCTCACTTTAAAATTGCTTTGTCAGATGCTAGCTTTAGCTTTTAGCTGTGAAAATTACAGTATACAGCACTGTCAGCGGTTTAAGGACAGTATTAATACATAGTGGATCAGTGAAATAACTGTATTTAATCATTAACTGAGCAGTGTTTTTACAGAGAGCAGGTGCACTAAAAAGCTTTAGCTGCTAACGCTACAGCACCATGTGTGTTTTACTCTGACAAGAGCAGAAACTGTTCTCATTCGTAACACTCCGTTCGATGTCTCACTATGGGATGCGCCTCATCGCGGAGCAAACAGAAGCATCAATCTCATTACGCCAATCCTGATTGGCTGGTGATCTTGACGTCAGCGTCAGGGAATCTACCCCCTATAAGTAGCTTGCGCTACGCCGCATGCATCATTCAAACACCTCTTCTCGCTTCAGAGCACATCTCTATTGGTAGCCGGGCTAGCTCACACAGTCCACAGACGGAACCAAGCTATCCAAGCTAACTTCGGTCGACGGGCGCTCGCCGGCTACTTCTATATATACTTCTGCAAGAAGACTGTTAATACTAACACACCAGTTAGTGTTGCAATCTACCTTGCCGTTTCTTTCTTCGGAATTAAAGGTAAGGTTTTGATTTTTCAAGCTGGTAACACACCTGTTACTAGCTTGCCTTTCCTCACTACCGACACCACGGTAGCGGGGACGGTTTTTTCTTTTTCTCTCTCACACCAGAGATAAAAAGGGTATTAACACACCAGTTAATATTCTTTCAGAATAAAATTCTACACCGTCGCTTTTTCTCCGGATTAACGACAGGTGGGGAAGGATTTTTTTCTCAGCAACGTACCTGTTGCGAGCGGGTCCTCTCCACGCCGTCACCACGGTGAACGAGATGGACGCTTCTCTCCCTCACACCAGAGGAGTCAGGGACTCGGAGGCTCGGCTCTGCGGCTGCGGGTTGAAGATATCAGGCACAGACTCACACCAGGTCTGCTCGTCCTGCCTCGGGCTGGAACACGCCCAGGAGGCTATCGACAACCCCGGCTCGTGCGGGCATTGTGCCCGCTTCACCATCAAGAGCCTCCGCCGACGGCTAGCACGCCAAGCTAGCTTGTCGGGACAGGACCCCCTCATGTCCGCTGTTTCGCCGGCCGGCAATCGAGACATGGGGGCGTCCGCCGCGGAGATTGAGCCCCGCGCTGTGTCAGGCTGGGGCTCAATAACAGCGGCAGCTGCTGAACCGGAGCCCCGCACCGTGTCAGGCTGGGGCCCGGTGGCGGCAACAGCCGCGAGAGCGGAGCCCCGCGCTGTGTCAAGCTGGGGCTCCCAACTGGACCTCACCATGGTCTCGCCCGCGGATGATTTCCTGGAGTTGGACTACATGGAGGACGAAGAGGATGCCTCTGAGTTCCCCTGTCCGACTCGGATGAGCAAGACGATGATGTCTTCGTGTCATCAGCTCAGGCTGCAAAGCCGGGAGCGATGGCTGCTCTCCCGGGCGACAGCGCACCAGATTCGCCCTGTCTGAGCATGAACCTGCAGGCCGTGTGTCAACGTGCCGCGTCCAGGCTGGACATCCCATGGCATGAAATGGCCAAGGAGACCTCCAGGTCTCGCTACGAGGGGAAGACTTTGCCCCAAGCAGCGAGGACAAAGAGGCAGCTCCTTCCAGTCTTCCCGGAGATGCTGGACAAGGTGTCGGTCTCGTGGAGAGACCGCCCCTTCAGTAATAAGGCCCCAATCCAGGGTGCCTCCTCCCTGGACTGTGACGGTAAGGAGAGGCTCGGCCTGCTCCGCATGCCGCCCATGGAACCGCTGGTGGCAGCCCACCTCCAACCGAGGCTGGCTCTGACACCAAGCAGAAACCCCACGCTACCGGTGAAGGCAGACCGGTTCCAGTCAGCGATGACGGAACGGGCCTATAAAGCCGCAGCGTTGTCCGCCAGGGCACTCAATGTCTCCTCACTGCTGACCGCCTACCAGGCGGAGCTCTGCGAGGACTTATCGAGCCAACCTGGGCCGGTCGTATGGGACAAGATCGCAGCGATCACGGATCCAGCCGCTACCTGCGACGGTCTCGTTGCCTCACGTCCTGCCCGGTTCAAGGTACCGAGGCAGCAGAGGCCACAGCCCGCCCCGAGTCCCCAGCCCAGGCAGGAGACGAGGACGAGTTGGCCGAGGAAATCTCTGGTTTCGGCAGCTGCTGTTCAGGCACAGCCGACTAAGATTTTCGGTCACCAGTCGAGGAAGAAGAAGCGGGCGGCCTGACAGCCTCCTCTCCTCTCCTCGGTGACAGAGCTGGAAGTTCCCTGTTCCCCAGCTCCAGATGTGTTTTCGGGGTGCCACCAGGCCTCCATCTTCCCGCCGCCTCGAGTGATGCCGCAACGCCATCCTCAAGTTCGCGCCAGAAGGGAAACAAACTTAATACCAGAGACAGCAAGTTCTGCTATCTGCCTAAGTCACAAAAACACATGTTTTCAAATAAACCATTTTTCAATGTCGCATCCAGGCTTCAAGCCGAGGGCGCAGTCCAAAAAAAATGAAAAGAAAGACAATAAAAACAATAAACAGTCTGTCGCCTGTCCCTCTTTTGAGAGCAGCTACGGCCTCTCTCAAAAGGCGGATAATAGACGGGTCTGTGAAGGCACCACCGCCATGCGCATGCGCATTGACGACTGGGATTATAGAGACGCTACCGTCACGCGCATGCGCAGTGCCGGCTGGGGTTGTGAAGGCATCACCGTCACGCGCATGCGCAGTCTCGGTGGGGATTGTCGAAATGGGGTACCATCGTGTTCAGACACTAGAGGGCCCCATAACACAACAAATAGAGACTCAGAAGTAGCAAACAGTGGGAGATGCTCACAACGTCTGCTTGGGTTTTCAAGACAGTAACACGGGGCTACAGACTCCAATTCGCTGTCACCCCCCCTCGCTTCTCGGGCGTTCTATATTCACAAGCCCGAGGAGAGTCAGCCCATATTCTGGAGAGAGAGATTCTCTCACTTCTAGAAAAGAAGGCTATATCTATAATACCCGCCGAGCAGAGTCAGAGCGGCTTTTATTCCAAGTATTTCCTCGTTCCCAAACGGGGAGGGAACAGAATTCGTATGCGTCAATGCGTAATGGCACTGCGCCACTGGCTGCACCCGACTTTTCTGGTACGGGGCGTGCCTATGGGTGCTGTCCTTTCACGGAAGGTGGTCACCACAGACGCATGTCTGACAGGCTGGGGAGGTATTTACGAAGGTCGTCCAATGAGGGGTCTCTGGAGCAGAGACCTCCAGCGGTCGCACATAAATTACCTGGAGCTTTTAGCGGTGTTCCTCACCCTAAAACGCTTTCTGCCTTTTCTCAGAGGACACCATGTCCTCGTGAGGACGGACAATACGACCACAATATCGTATATAAACCGACAAGGGGGTTTGCGCTCTCTCCAGTTACACATGCTGGCACGCAAACTGATCTTGTGGAGCTGCGGCCATCTCCTCTCTCTGAGAGCAACGCACGTACCGGGTGTGATGAACCTCGGGGCAGACCTGCTGTCCAGAGGCGTACCACTATATGCAGACTGGACTCTACATCCAATGGTTGTGAGCCAGCTGTGGGTGCGTTACCGCCGAGCCGCGGTAGATCTGTTCGCATCAAAAGAAAATGCTCACTGTCAGCTTTTCTTTTCAATCAAAACGCACCATTAGGCGTGGACGCGCTCGCGCACATTTGGCCTCCGGTCCTCCTGTACGCGTTTCCACCCCTGGCGCTGATACCCCCAACTCTGGCCAGAGTGAGGGAACGGCGACACACAATGATCCTGATAGCTCCGCACTGGCCTGCAATGTACTGGCTGGCGGAGAATATATCAGCTGCTGTGCGGTCAGCCGTGGCAGCTCCCCCTACGCAGAGACATACTGTCTCAGGCGGGGGGGGACGATCTTTCACCCACACCCGGAGCGCATGGCCCTATGGGCCTGGCCCGTGAGTTGTATAATCTGAATGCAGTGGGTCTCCCGCAGAAGGTGATAAACACTATTCAGAGTGCGAGAGCTTCCTCCACTAGGTCTCTTTATGACTGTAAGTGGAGGGTGTTTGAGGACTGGTGCCTTCAAAAAGGGCACACCTCTTTTCAATGCCCTGTGGGAGAGATTTTATCATTTCTACAGGACCTAATTGATAAACACAGAGCTTTCTCCACGATCAAAGTCTACCTGGCTGCTATTGCTGCATGCCATGTGAGTTTTGAGGGTAAGACGGCCGGCCAGCATCCTCTGGTCTGCCGTTTTATGAAGGGAGCTTGCAGGCTCCTTCCTGTTTCCAGGTCACTTGTGCCCTTATGGGACTTGACAGTGGTTTTAGATGGGCTCACTCGAGCCCCATTTGAACCCCTGGAAGAAGCTGACATGAAGCACCTGTCACTCAAGACAGTGCTGTTACTGGCCCTGGCATCCGCCAAGCGAGTCAGTGACATTCATGCGCTATCTGTACATCCTTCATGCACTCAGTTCGCCCGAGGGTTAACGAGAGTGTTGCTGAAGCCCAACCCTGCCTTTATACCTAAGGTGGTTGGTTCATGTACCCCCATTGACATTGAGGCATTTCCTCCGCCGCTGTGTCCCTCCGGGGAACAGCAGCCGAATTTGCTATGTCCAGTCCGTGCTTTACGCACTTATATGGACAGATCAAAAGAGTTTCGTCATAATGACCAATTGTTTGTGTCCTGGGCTAACCCTCTGAAGGGCAAGCCTGTTACTAAGCAACGGGTCTCTCACTGGATTGTGGAGGCAATTGCTTTGGCTTACACGAGTCAGGGTCTGCAGGCACCTTCGGGTTTGCGTGCTCATTCAACTCGTGGTCTGGCTACATCCTGGGCTTTGTTCAAGGGTGTTTCCATCCAAGACATTTGTGCAGCAGCGAGCTGGTCCTCGCCGCTCACTTTTGTCCGCTTTTACAGATTAGACGTCTCTGCTCCCAGTGTGGCCCATGCAGTGCTGGGCCCCCTGCTGAGTTAGAGCTCTAACTGTTAAATTCTGGTTGGGTTTGGTGATTTTCGAGATAAGCTCGTCTGGCAATACGGGAGCTACAATATCCCATAGTGAGACATCGAACGGAGTGTTACGAATGAGAACTATAGGTTACTTACGTAACCCCAGTTCTCAGAGTAACATGAAGTGAGATGTCTCACCAGACGGCCCTCCTTGCTATGGTGAAGCGAGAAGAGGTGCTTATTTTGAATGATGCATGCGACGTAGCGCAAGCTACTTATAGGGGGTAGATTCCCTGACGCTGACGTCAAGATCACCAGCCAATCAGGATTGGCGTAATGAGATTGATGCCTCTGTTTGCTCCGCGATGAGGCGCATCCCATAGTGAGACATCTCACTTCATTTTACTCTGAGAACTGGGGTTACGTAAGTAACCTATAGTTTCATGGTCAGTTTTCAGCTGGTGTTAAGTTGCAGCACCACGTGTGTTTTACTCTGATAAGAGCTGAAATTCTTTCGCGCGGTAATTTTTTAGCTAGGCTAGGTGTGTGTAGGCAGACACCTTTTAGCAATCTAGTTTCTTTGAAGTTGTTTTGACCTATTGAATTGAATCCTTGATTCAATTTGTTTGCATACTATTCAACTATTAATGTTGGTGGTTACAGTGAAAATGTGAATTGTATTGTTTTTTACTATATAGCTTGTAATTGTTTAAACATTTAACTTGCTGTGTAATGATTGTAATAATGCTATTCAAATTAACTATGTTTTCTTGTCATCAAGGAGGCAAGCTGTAAGGGTGAAGTACAAGGATCATCAGAAGTACATTTGCTATGAGGGTCAACTGACCTTCAAATCCTTTTGGATTGTTGTGAGTGAAAATTAAACATATTTCACACTAACCTATTGAACATACTTGGGATGTCAGTTTATGCGTGGCACACTTGATTTGTGGTCACAGGCAGTAAAAGGTAGAATTAATGGCACATACACACACAATAGGGATGGGTACCGAGCACCGGTATTTAACGGGCCCGGGGCTGAATTATTAAAGACCGTGGTACCATTAAGCTTCAACATTATCGGTACTGGAGACATGTAAAAAATATATGTCTTATGTATTATTGCTACAAAAACATTGTATTGCAGTTTTAGTGTTGCCAACTCCGTTTCTAATATGCAAAAAGCCTGCAAAATGCGTTTATGAAGGGGGAGATCTCTCTCCCCCGTCTGTGTGCAAGGGGGCAGGGCAGTTTACACATACACGGCTGCTACATGCAGCAACACACACACACACACGGAGGAGATGGCGGAGAGAACGCGCTCCGAGGTGTGGTTAAACTTTACCCGTCTCGATGTGGACAATGCTCGTTACCAAAATTGCCATAAGGGTTTAGCATGTAAGGGCGCTAACACGAGCAATTTGTCTAAACATTTAGCAAAAGTGCCCCACAATTATACAAACATGGGTTAATGATTAGAGGTAACCGGGTTATTTAGTTTGTTAAAGTTTCAGCTATTCTGTTTACAATTCTGTCATCAGTCATAAAAAGCAATGTTAGTTTTGTTCACAATTTGTTTAGTTAGTTTACCTTATTTTTTTCTTCAAAAGAACCAATAAGAGTACCGTTAAAAGACCGGATCGATAAGCGGTATCGATAAAAGTAGTAGTACCGTTAAAACCTTTACGATACACACACCCATCCCTACGCACACACACACACACACACACACACACACACACACACACACACACACACACACACACACACACACACACACACACACACAAATACAAAAATGGACTTGATAGCAGTTTTCTGGTTTTTCTTTACAAATATACAAAATACTGTATTTCATCACAACTCTTATTTTGTCTTCACAGTTGCCAAGAAATTTGACTTTCCCACCTTGGACTTAAAAGTCTTTGATGTAACAAAGACTGAAGTTGATGAGGAGGTGTTTGAGTTTCTAATACAGAAACAAGACCTTGGTGTCCTGGAGATTTGTTTGCCTCAAGATCCAAATGGTGAGTTTCTTTCCATCTTGGAGCCCCATATTTATCCATAACACTCAAATGTATCTGCTGATTTGTTGTTTCTCATTATTACAATCATATTTATTTTTCCTTAACTTAAATCAGTAGTGGGGCTTATCTTATGTGAATATTTTGCATTCCATGTATAATTAACAACAACTCTTTGAGTAATAATAGACATTTCCACTTAAATTGTGTTGTGGTAATTATCAATCACACCAGATTTCTGTTAACATGATTTCCAGATTCGTTAAGCTCCTCTGCAAGCGCCTCCGTTACAAGCTACAGCGATGTGGACTCTGATGACACCATCATACTGCAGCGTAGTCCTGCTTCTACAAAGAGAGAAAAGGATAGTTGTTTAGCCAAAGTAAGCTCTGCAGATTTCCTTACAGCCTTTGTCTGAAAGTTTAAACAAACTTGAAAATGTAGTAATAAATGACAGATGAATGAAAGTTGTGAAATAATGATTATTAGTGTTTTTTTACACTTGATATTTTATGACTGTTTTAAACGTTTCAGTGTGTTCTTTTTATTATTACTTCCACTAAGATGATTGAAGACATTCTGAAGAACAAACCTGGTGGAGAGAGGATCATGAATGAGTATGCTCTCACTAAAAGTCTAACAGATGCTAGGAGACGCGATATGGTCAAGATATTGGTTGCACAAATGACAAGTGATCATGGGTATGTTTTCATAAAATCATAGCATACCTACACACCAAGGACACTTTTATTGACTTGATATGGTGAAGTACAACACCCTTCTTTTACAGAAGTTGTGTGTTTGTGTCTCACGCTGTGTGTGTCTGTGTCTGTAGGACAAGTCCTTCAAGGCGTGTTAAAGAGGAATATGCAAAGGGCATCACTTCCTTGTTCCCAAACCTGGCCGATCCTAGGAGCAAGTTTGGCTTTGTAAGTACATTAGAAACTAGGTGTCACACAATTCTCTGGGACTTTTGCTTTCCGTCCTCAAAATGTAAATGTGGAAATTATTACACTGTTGGGTGATGTTTCCAGTTCAGCTAAAGAGTATGGAGGTTATTCCCTATCTTTATTCAAGAGCGTGCTCTTTCAATTTGAGAGCTTCATTTCTTGATTTCACGTTCAGATTTTGTATTTCTTTCCCTCAAACCCTGTCCTCCGTACTCCAAATAGCGCCTGCTTGCACTTAGATTTGCTCTGATCCTGCTCAAACACTTGCACTGAAATCGATAAATTATACTCTCAAATTGAAAGACCACACTCTTGAATAAAGATAGGGAATAACCTAGTATTCAGTAAACATTCCACCTCTGTTACAGGTGGTCCAAAAGCTGATAGAGGCCCTTTCGCAGAGTCAAACTGTCTAACCACTGAAAGCCTGATGAAGCACTCAGCTGAGCAATTGTCAAGGAGAAGATGAAGCAGACCTTCACATATCGCCAAAAGATGCTTCATGACCCAGTCAAGTCTTCTGAAATATTCACTGCGTTTCCAAGATTCCTAGACATACCAGGAATGGTATGTGGATCTTTGACTGCTTTATTACTGTTCTACAAAAGCCTGGTTAGGGATGTTAAATCTTTCATGACCCTTATACTTTTCTGTCTTATTCCATTTTGTCTGCAGATTGAACAGGACTTTAATCTTCTGTTTGGTGATGTCACCTCTGCAAAGTTCCTGGAAAAGTGGCCAACTGTATACGAGAAGAAAGTCCTTGACCAAAGCCGTGGCCTCACACAGACAGGCGACCTTCAAGACCTGGTTCAAAATGCTGGATCCACAACAGAAGCTGAAAATGGTACAATGGAATAAAATATTTGTTCTCATTGAACGGATAATTAGTTTTAAGGCCAAATGGAATGACTGTTTACACATTTGTACTTGTTTTTTCAGGATGGGACAGCGATATGTCATCCCTTATGGTCCTTGTGCACCTTCTGCCACCGTCAACTCAGGGCCGCAAGAGACCAGGAAATCTCTCAGCCAGACAAGCCAGTGAGCATCTTGTGAAGTTTCTCAAGGTGAGGTAACAGTTCAATTAAATTAAAAGAAAGTTTACTGTTTAGTCCACATTCATAATCCTGAGAATTTTTTTAAAGTTCATAAATCAAGGTAAGATAACTTGGTATTTGTGTAATTTTAAATGCATCTTCTTAAACAGTTTGTGAATCGTTTATTATTTTAATAAGGCTAACTAAGTTATTCTGTCACAGACTGGGACCAGCATTCAGGGGCATCTGGACAGCATCATGGAGAGCCGTCAACCCTATCTGCTTGCTGTGGGATCCAGAGGAGTGTGATTCACAAGTACTTCATTGTGATTGACAAACACGCAATACCATGTAAGTCACCAGACTGTCTTGCCTGTATTGATGAGCTTTTCAAAGCTCATTTCGTCTTTGGTACCTCCTACAACCAGGATCTGGTGAATATGTACAACTTCTTGCAAACCACGATTTATGAAATCGATGTGGAAAACACTAAGGTGAATCCTAGGGTTGCAGAGTTGAGGGCTCGGATGCTGAATTGAGTTGATACTGAGATTGTTTTGAGGGCTCTAATATTGTATCGAGCTAACACTGAAATGTTGTGTTTTATTTGCAAAAGCTCCCAGGCAAATTCTAATTCCCTGATAAAACACTTGAAGCTAATCCACGGACATTGTTCAGGTAAAACACTTCGCCTTAAATGCGGTCAGGCTGGTTGTTCTCAAGTTTATGGCACTTTTTCCGGGTTTAGAAAGCATCTCAATAAAACACACACACCTTGTTCTGATCTTGGTGAAGGCCCCTCTACAGCTGAAGATTTGGCAACAAGTCATTTTGATGATTTGCCATCAATAACTACCCCTTCTGACTCAGTCCTTCTTGATAAGAGTCTTGTAGACAGCTGCGCAGCAACAGTAGCTGAACTTAAAGTGGCAGGTGTAGGTGAAACCACCATTAATTCTTTGGTCATTTCCATGGAAGAGATTGTTTATGATATCCACAATCAAGCAAAAGAGTCTTTAAAAAAGTGTCTATCTTTACAAGAGCCTCACAAAAGTGACATTGAGTGTAAAATCGATCAGTGTTTTGAACAAATGGAAAATCCTTTTGGTGTATTCAATTCAGAAAGTAAGAGAAGGCAATATTTTACAGAGAAGTGGGGAAGGGTAGACCCAGTGGAATATGTTCTTGGGACAAGATTTCATTCCCTGCGCAACCGGACTACTGGAGGTTATGAACAGGTTGTTGTTACTGATGCATTTGTTTACATCCCAATTTTGAAAACATTACAGTTCATTTACAAACACCCTAATATGAAACCATTTCAAAAGAAGATGTCCTTCATGATTTTTGTGATGGAGATTTTGTTAAGAGTCATGCTCTTTTTTCAAATCAGAAACATGCATTTCAGATTCAGCTTTTCTATGACGATTTTGAAACTGCAAATCCTCTAGGATCAAAACGGGGAATACATAAATTGGGAGCAATCTATTTTACGCTGCGAAATATTTCTCCAAAATACAACTCAATTCTCCTTAATATTCATTTGGTCGCTTTGTTTCATGCCCAAGACATAAAAAAGTATGGCTTTTCTAAAATCCTTGATCCACTTGTGCAAGATATTCAAATACTTGAGAGGGATGGAATTATGGTTCACTTGTTTGATCAGCCAGTGTATGGAACTATTGTCCAAGTAACAGGTGACAACCTTGGTCTCCACTGTTTGTTTGGTTTTGTTGAATCATACAATGCCAGATATTGTTGCCGCTTTTGTCTCGCTGAGAAAGAGGACTTTCAGACAGTCTTTGATGAAGATTCACCTAAGATAGTTATGCGAACTGAAACACTTCATGAAGAACATTGCCGACAAATGGAGACAAATCCAACTCTTCCATATGTGACGGCTGTTAAACGTTCTTGCTCTCTAAATTCCTTGCAGTACTTTAGTATATGTACAAATTTCTCTGTCGATATCATGCATGATATCTTGGAGGGAGTGGCACAGTATGAAATGAAACTGCTAATACTTCACTTGATAGACAATGGCACCACATCAAAGGAAGTTGAGAGAAGAATTAAGAGCTTTAACTATGGTTACATGGAGCAAAACAACAAACCTCCTGCAGTAAAGTTGACAGAGGGCTCAAATGACTTGGGGATAAATGCCATCCAATCCTGGTGTTTACTTCGCAATCTACCGCTTATCTTTGGAGACTTAATTTCTCCAAATGATCAACACTGGTATTTGCTACTACTCTTGCTTCAACTCTGGCCAGTAAACATTGTATTTTCTCCAAAGTTAACAAAGGGAATTACTGTTTTTCTGAAAAACTTGATCACAGAACATCACAGATTGTTCAAGCACGTGTTTCCAAACAAGAGGCTGCTACCAAAACATAATTTTATGGTGCATTACCCTACATGTATTGGTAAAATTGGTCCAATTTTGCATAGCTGGTGCATGCGCTATGAAGCAAAGCACAACTTCTTTAAAAAACAATTAAAAAGCTTTAAAAATATAACTAAAACATTGGCCAAGAAACACCAAAGTCACATAGCTTACAGTTGGCAGACATTTGACCCTAACAGAGTAATTTTCGGTCCAAGTAAAATGTAATCTTTACATGTAATAGAATGGGGCTGTGAGATAGCTGAGACTCTTCAGATACCAATTGACACCAAGGTTTTGAATGCTAGATGGGCCAAACACCATGGAAATATGTATCGATCAAGTTTAGTTGTGTGTGTTAAAGTCCAAAGTGAGATGCCAGTTTTTCACAAAATCCACAATGTTATTGTACATGATGAAAGATTATTGTTGGTTACTTTTGTTCTACAAACCATGTGTTTTGATGAGCATTTTAATGCATTTAAAGTTGTGTGTACAACAGACGGACCTCATGTGGTGGATGTCAAATAACTTTTCTGTTACAAAGCATTTGATATACAGATGTCATACAGTTGTGATGATGCAAGTTTGTTTATTGTTCCATACTGTTTCCTGTGATTAAACAAAGATGCATAGGAAGCCCTTTATAATCCAGATGTATAGTGGTGCAGTAATTTTTTTGTTGAGTGAACCCTTGCAGCTTACTTCAGGGTCATACATCACTGCATCACTCACAAAAATATTGATGTTTTTATTTTCATCTATTGAAGGTAAAGAGGCCAACATTTTATTTTTTTCAAAATATGATATACAGTATGCTGATGATGCATATATGATGCAATTTTGTTTTATGTTGTAAATAGTCAGCTGTGATTTAAAAAATGTACATGTCTTAAAGGTGAACAGGGGCCAACATTTTAATTTCCATTTTTACTGAGGCCTCCCTCTTTTTTTATATCTTTAAATCTGTACATTTACAAAGGGATTTACATTGTGTGATGTCTTGCACATGATAATAAATTTGGCTTTGAAAAGCACTTTGGTTTATTGAACTTTTTTATTGTAAAGATCATTATGGTTCATTTATTGTATTCTGAGTGAAATTACCTTCTATTTGGAGTGAAATTAACTTCTATTTGGAGTGAAATTACCTTCTATTTGGAGTGAAATTACCTTCTATTTGGAGTGAAATTAACTTCTATTTGGAGTGAAATTAACTTCTATTTGGAGTGAAATTACCTTCTATTTGGAGTGAAATTAACTTCTATTTGGAGTGAAATTACCTTCTATTTGGAGTGAAATTAACTTCTATTTGTAGTGAAATTACCTTCTATTTGGAGTGAAATTAACTTCTATTTGGAGTGAAATTAACTTCTATTTGGAGTGAAATTACCTTCTATTTGGAGTGAAATTACCTTCTATTTGGAGTGAAATTACCTTCTATTTGGAGTGAAATTAACTTCTATTTGGAGTGAAATTAACTTCTATTTGGAGTGAAATTACCTTCTATTTGGAGTGAAATTAACTTCTATTTGGAGTGAAATTAACTTCTATTTGGAGTGAAATTAACTTCTATTTGGAGTGAAATTAACTTCTATTTGGAGTGAAATTACCTTCTATTTGGAGTGAAATTAACTTCTATTTGGAGTGAAATTACCTTCTATTTGGAGTGAAATTAACTTCTATTTGGAGTGAAATTACCTTCTATTTGGAGTGAAATTAACTTCTATTTGGAGTGAAATTAACTTCTATTTGGAGTGAAATTACCTTCTATTTGGAATGAAATTAACTTCTATTTGGAGTGAAATTAAATTCTATTTGGAGTGAAATTACCTTCTATTTGGAGTGAAATTAACTTCTATTTGGAGTGAAATTAAATTCTATTTGGAGTTAATTTACCTTCTATTTGGAGTGAAATGACGTTCGATTGGGAGTGAAATTACCTTCTATTTGGAGTAAAATGGCAGTAGAGTTGTTTTTAATATACACTACATAGAGTAAATAACCATTAAGCCGAGTAAAATCTAAGCACATAATAGAGTAAAATGAACTCTAAAAATACAACTCTGAACAAAGAGTACATTTTACTCTATATCGGTTGGGACCATATGTTATATCTTTAGAGTAACATTTTCTTCAATTTGAGTCAATTTTACTCAGAGATATTTACTATAGTTCAAATATATTAAATATAGGTGTGTTTTAGAGGTTTGTAGTCGGTATAAATATATAAAACATTATAGACCAGTACTGACACCTTTATGGATAACCTCATGATTTTGCTATACAAGATACAAATAGTTAGGACAGTTTGGATGTTGAATACTTCTTTCCTACATAATGGGTAAAGGAACAAGTAGAGAGAAATGTAGGCTACTCTCCTTATTGTCCCTTAATTAATATGATCATATTTCTGTTTTCAGTTTTCCCTCCTTGTTCGTCCCCTATTCAGGAGTCTTCGTTTAGTATCATAACTTATTAAACGTTACCATAAATATTAATGTTCAATAAAGTTGTTTGAATCTTTGTGTCAATGAGGATTAAAAGGGAAGTGTCGCTCCTGGTGCCACTCACCACACGTAGCCACGGTTTCACACTGCGGGCGCGTCCTCGTTTGCGCGCTCACGAAGGCTATTGTGTTTTTATCAACAAGGAGACCACCGTGGCCTTACGGGTTACTGAGCTGACCAGCTGAAAGAAAAGACACTGTACCACCATGGGGGACGAACAAGAAATAATGTGCAAGTTAGAAAACATCTTGGAAATACGGTAAGACTTGACTGCGGAAGAAAGGGAATTATTGCTAGGTGCGTGACACGTCTTGAGAAACGTTATCTGAGCTAATGTTAGCCGGCCAAGAATGAGCCCCTTGGCTGCGCTTTTGTTACCGAGCTAGCTAATAGTAGCCTGTCTGCTGAGAACCCTGTGTTTAATGAGTGTTTGCTATTCTACTTTTAGCTCGTTTCCAAAAGGTTGGGAAGTTATAACCGTTACAGGGCAAACAAGTCAAAGATACAAATAAGCTGTACGTTAAGATGAATTTTCGAACGACACATGTATAAATATTCCAGATGTGTACCAGCCAAATGCCAGATGCGCAATGCTAATTATTTCGGTCGGTAAGCTAGCTACTTAGCTAGCAAGCTTATCTGCCTGTCACCATCTCACTGAATACCAGTCTGTTTGTTTGCACTCATTTCTTCTTTTCAGACACGCTTAGTAGCAGCGTAACAGACGTGCATAATATTAATTCATGCACTTAATTCATTAATTTGCCGCTGCATTATTTGATGATTTTGCTTAACAACAATGCATTGCGTCTATTAAGTTATTTATTATTTTAAACACATTTATATAAATTCACGACAAAAGGAAATACATTCGTACTGTTTTAGATCTTGCTGGGTTTTTTTATTGAATTAAAACTTCTCTTTATTTTATTTGTAAGGGAAATAACCTGACAGCTGGTGTCCTTTGTCTGTGCTACTGTCTGCAGGAACAAGACTGTGCAGATGCAGAAGATCAAGTCTCGTCTTAAGGTTGAGTTTGAATCTCTGGAGTCGGAGGAGAAGCACCTGAAAGAGTACAAACAAGAGATGGACCTGCTTCTACAAGAGAAAATGGCACATGTGGAGGAGCTGCGGCTTATCCACGCAGATATCAATGTGGTGAGTGCTAGATTCACAGAAAAAGAGCTTTTGAAATCTCAGTTTGGATGAGTATCGTTAGCAACAGCAATGAGAGTATTGGTATTGGATGAGCAACACATGATAATGATATAGTGAATGTCATTTTAGTGCCTGTATTATTTCCAGAGGTACAACCTTGAAAAGCATACATGTTTTCTAATTCTTTTGAAATACCCAATCCTGTCCTCTCAGATGGAAAGCACCATCAAGCAGTCGGAGAATGACCTGAATAAACTGCTAGAAACAACACGCCGCCTGCATGATGAGTACAAACCCCTGAAGGAGCATGTTGATGCCCTCAGGATGACTTTAGGTCTACACAGACTCCCGAACCTGAACGAAGAGGAAGAGAAGCTCTCCCTGGAGTTAGTACACACACACACACACACACACACACACACACACACACACATATATATATATATATATATATATATATATATATATATATATATATATATATATATATATATATATATATGAGGTAGTTCACTTAAATTATTTGGTACAGCTGTTGCTTTATACAGTTAACAGTGCATTGACATCCATGTGTTATGTCACCTTTAGGTCCCTTAAAGCCAAATAGTGACATACTTTGAATCGAAAAACATCTCCAAACTTGTCTACACATGAAACATAACTTTTGCAACATTTGCATATCAGGGATATTGAAGTAGCATGTTTTAGAAAGTGATTGCAGCAACTTAAGATATTTCAATGTTTCACAACACATTGTTAGAAAACAACTGATGCTATGTAAAAGCATACAAAAACAAGAATACACAAGTTGTTTATGTGCTATGCATGGCAAAATTATTGAACATGTAAGGACGTAGTGATTTACACAAGTAAATACAAAAAAGAAGTCGTATAACTTTGAAATAGACAAAAATAGTGGTCCAAGAATTATGCCTTTTTAGTACACCACATGTAATCAATGACTTTAGAAAATAAAACCATTAACAGAATGTCTAAGAGACCTACTATAGTGCAGTCCTTTCAATATGCACACATTGCTCAAATATATTATTAACAATGTTTTGGTTAACACGATTTATGACAATAGTTTACTACTCACACGCATTTGTTGCTAGCAGCTATCAAATTTGCCTATATGAAATATTTGATGCCTTGGCGCCAGCGCAGTTTGTGGCCGTTTTTTTTATATTTCTTTCAGTCTGTCCCATTTATCGTGAATACAATCTCAGAACGCTTTGAGGGAATTTCTTCAAATCTGACACCTTTGTCCAATTGCAGTCAAGACAGTGTTATCCAAATGATCAATTGGATAACATGTGGAAAGAGATTACATTTAGGCAGGCGTGGATGTCGAAGCCGTTATTCTTTGTTTTTTTTGGAAGGGGTTTCGTGGTTGTACACAAGCCTGAACACGCAACCAGAGGACAGTTGGTAATTAATTATTTTAATAGTTAGGGGAATTTGTTTGATGTGATGTCCTCAGGCCAGAAAACAATCTCACATTTGAGATGAATCTGTTTACAGAGCAAAATAACCCTAAGGTTACTCCCAAGAAGGAAATTGACTATCATCTAGAAAAAGAAGGACAGGAAAACCTAGATCAGATGTCATTAGATTTAGCTAAGAACGTAAGCAGTGGTTGGCTGTCAATACATTAGAAGTCAAGGTGTAGTTCGAGGAGAACGATTTTTTTTGTTCTTTCTTTTTTTCAAACTTTAGTTTTTATTGAGTTAAGTTTGTACATAATGGAGAGACAAAACAGAAAAATCACATTGTACTTAAGGCTTTTCTTGGCAATGTTGGTAAACAAAATTACAAGATCATAAATAAAATACAATGAAATAATAAAATAAACAACAAACTGAAATGTAACTGTCATGGCTACAATTGGTACACAGATATATTAAGTAGTCTCCTGAAGAGCCCATGCCCTAGCCTTTTTCCACAGTGTCATAAACGATCCATTTCTTCCATTTACACTCAAAATTATTTACTCTCATTCTAAGTTGGTAAGTCATTTTTTCCATAATTTTTTTTCCATCATTACTAGGGCTGCACAATTTTGGGAAAAAAATCTAATTGCGATTTTTCTGACAAATATTGCGATTGCGATTCGATTTGCGATATTTGTTTTTAAGCGACCCAACGGAAGTTTATTGTAAAATGCGGCCATATCTCCGGCTAGGAAGGTCGCATCAACATGCTCCTGTCTCTAGCAGCCCGAGCTACGAGTGAAAGAACTAAACTTACATGAAACTTCCGTTGGGTTGCTTTAAAGTCAAGCTTCAGTTTAAGATTCACCCTGTAATAGATGTAAAACATGTGATGGAGCTTTACTAACCTGACTCAGATGGTTTGATTCACCAAACCATCCAGGAAAGCTCCATTGGAAGCCATTTGGAAAAGGCAGGCATTTTCAAAAATACTTGGCAGGTGATTGGATCAATCTTTCTATCACCTTCTATCATGGGCCACTTCTGATTTGTTAACAATGGCTGCTACATGTTCTTCTTCTGATTGGTGTGGATGACTGACACACAAGAACAAAAAAACAAGTTAAAAAAAATCGCAGGCTTCGCGATTTGATAATCGCATCATTTCAAATCGCGATTTCGATTTAAAATCGATTAATCGTTCAGCCCTAATATATACCTCTCTTATAATATCCATCCACTGGTCTTTTGTCGGTGGCTCAGCCTTACACCAATTTCTGGTTGTTGCTTTCTTGCTTGTTACTAACAGTATCTTAGTTATATATCTATCAGTATTAATCACACATTCATTTATGTTTCCAAGGTATAAAGTGGTGCATTCCTTGGGCATTGAATAACCCAGAATGTCTACAACAGTTGCATGTATACTTTCCCAAAAGGTATTTAGTTTATGGCATTCCCAAATAACGTGTGTGTGATTTTCCTCTCTACTACCACATAACCGCCAACATGTTTGTTGTGTACCGGTTTGTTTACTCTTAATTTTAGGAGTTATGAAGAATCTAGTGAGGTTTTTCCACCGAAACTCTCTCCAAGTCCTTGAGCTTGTGGTAGTTTGTAGCGATTGGTACATGTTGAGCCATTCCTCTGTTGTAATTTCAATGCTAAGTTCCTTCTCCCATTTCTTCTTGATGTAAACAGTAGAAGTAGCCCTACTATCTCTTATGTTTTTGTGTAGAGCTGAAGTTGCCTTGAGTCTGGTCTGATTGTATGTCCGTATCAATATATCAATCACTCCGTTTGAGTTTTTTGTTTGTATTTCCTTCATAAAATAGTCTCTCAATTATAGATATCTAAAAAAAGTCACTATTTTACAATCCGTATTTCTCTTTCAAATCCACAAAACTCATCATACTTCCGTTCTTTGTTACTGTGCACATCGCTGTGATCCCTTTTGTCTCCCACTTTTTAAAGGTTTGATCACCTCGGTTTGGTTTAAACCTACTGTCATAGGCAAGCCAGCTCAATATTTTTACTTCCCTTTCTAGTTTGTACTGTTTAATTAAGTCAAACCAAGTATTCAGAGTATGGAGACTTATTGGGTCAATTGAGTCCTGCAGTGCCTTAAATGTTTCGACATGACCAATTAGAGACTGGATTGGGATGCCGGAAACCTTCATCTCAATGTCTTTCCACTTTGCACTATAGTCCTTATCGCACCACTTAATTACTGAACCTAGTTGAGCTGCATAATAGTAGTCTTTCGGATTTGGTAGTGCCATATCCCCCTTTTCCTTGGCCAATTGTAATGTACATAATTTAATTCATGGTTTCTTACAATTCCATATAAATCTAGAGATCATCTTATCCTAAATTTGAAACTTTTCTTTGGGAATTTTAATTGGAAGTGATTTGAAGAAATATAGCAGTCTAGGGAATATGTTCATTTGAATTATTTCAATTATTGAGCTTAGGTCTAGTGTCAAGGTTGTCCATCTCTTAATGTCTTTTTCGATCTGTGAGTGGATCTTGTCATCATTTATTTTATAGAGATGAGCCAATTGTTTTGGTTAGCGTCACACCAAGATAATTTATAGATTTCGAGTCCCATTTTAATTGGAAGCTGCTCTTCATTTCTTGAGTGGGGGTATAGTTAAAGGTCAAAATCTGTGTTTTATTAACATTCACCTTGTATCCTGAATGGTCACCATATATTTTAATAAGGTTCTGGATAAAGCTTCTATTGGGGTTTTCAAGATATATTATAGTATCATCTGCAAATAGACTCACTATGTGTTCCTGTCCTTTAATCCTAATTCCCTGCAGCTCTTCACTTTGCCGTATGGCCTGTGCTAAAGGTTCAATGTATAGAGCGAAGAGGAGTGGGGACAAACAACATCCCTGACGGGTGCCTCTTTTTAATACTATTCTTTCTGTTAGACTACCATTAATTTTTATTCTAGCTGTGGGATTTTGATAGATAGTTTCAATGCATTTAATTGAGGCCTTATTTAATCCAAAGCGCTCTAGTACTAGATAGAGAAAGTTCCAGTTCACGCTATCAAAGGCCTTTTCAGCATCTAGACTTACCAAAAGAGCACTTGCTTTTTTTGTTTGTATTGAGTTCATAATTTGCAGTCCTCCTAATGTTGTCTTGAATTTGACGGCCCACAATAAAACCAGTTTGATCTTCATCTATTAAATCAGTCATAAATGTCTCATATCTCTTAGTTATAATAGATGTATAAATCTTGTAGTCTACATTGAGAACAGATATGGGTCTGAAGTTGCTACAGTATTATGTGTCTTTCCCCTCTTTGGGAATAACAGAGATCATGGCCTCCTTCCACAAGGGTGGTAGCCGCCCCTCCCTAAGAGTCCAGTTAAAAGAAGACGTGATAACGGGAATGAGTTCTTCTTTAAAGGATCTGTACCACTCTGACGGGAAACCATCGCTTCCAGGGGATTTATTAGCTTTAAGTCTGGATATGGCTTTGGCTACTTCTTCTGGTGTTATAGGGGCTGTGAGATTGTTGTTTTGAACCTCTCCAATAGTTGGTAAATCAAGAGAGTTAAGAAATTGTTTTTTTGCTTCGTCATTAGATGAGGGAGGTTGAGTATATAGATTTTCATAGTAATCTTTGAATATGTTTTCTATTTCCATAGCATCATGCCTCAGTAGTCCTGAGCAAGGATCTCTGATTTTGTGTATTGTATTGATAATCTGTTGTTTCCTAAGTCGCCTTGCCAGTAGCCTAGTAGCCTTTGGGCCCGCCTCGTAGTAGTCCTGCTTTACAAATCGAGTTTTTTCTCTACTTCTCCTCTTAGGATTGTGTCTATTTCCCCTTTAATGTTCTTTATTTCCTGAAGCAGTAGAGTCTTGTGAGAATTTTGATGTTTTATTTCAAGGTTTTTTAATTTTTCAACCAAATTAAGATAAGTGGTTCTTTTGAGTTTCTTTTGTTGTGCGGTGATAGATATTAATTTTCCACGTATTACGGCCTTTACGGTGTCCCATAGAATGGTCGGGCAAATGTCTTCAGTATTATTTTCCTCTATACATCTTTTAATTTCCATTCTTATCTGTTCGGTTATTGATTTGTTGTTCATTATGCCTACATTTAATCTCCAGGTAGTGTTTTTCTGTTTGCTATTCAAGTGTACATTTAGGTGAATTGCATTGTGATCTGAAATATCAGCCACCCCAATTTTACAGTCTTTAACCTTATGTAGATCCCAGTTATTCATTAATACATAATCAATTCTAGAGTGAGTTTTGTGTGTGCTGGAGTAGTGTGTATAATCTTTTTCCATCGGATGCAGTTCTCTCCATACATCAACCATCCCCTGTTCCTTCAAAAATGTGTTGATGAATTTAGCTATATGATTGTTATTTCTTTTTGTGCTTGTTGTGTCTATTTTATGATCCAGTATCACATTAAAATCACCTGCACATATTACAGTGCCTTCTGATTCTGAAGCTATAGCTGAGAATAAAGATTCATGGAAATGTTTTGTACTCTCTGGAGGAGCGTATACATTGATTAACGTGACCATTTCATTTTCTAACTTTCCTTGTACAATAATATAACGTCCTTCTTTGTCTTTAATTTCCAAAAACAAAGTACAGTGCAGGATTTGTTACCAGGTTGTGTTGGCACCACACGCTAACACAACCAATCTCTTTAATCATCTGAAATACAACCACAAAGTGCAATACGACCGGGCAATAATACAACGAAAAGCAGACCAAAAAGCAGATGCCCGCTCGACTTCTTCCACCACATCATCACAGTCATCGATTCAGGACGCATTGTACAGAGCAACGGCCTACGCGACGAGCTCGCAGAGACACAAAGATATTACAGGTGTCATTGCATTTCACATCGCTAAAGATATGTGCCCAGTTAGCACTGTTAGCAACCAGGGCTTTAGGCAACTTGTCAACACGTTGGACAAGCGTTACGCAATGCCGTCTCGGTATTGTTTCAGCAGGTCTGCGCTATGTGACAAATGCCGTGGGGAAGTTGAGAGTGATGTGGCTTCAGCTGACTACTTTGCGACCACAACGGACCTATGGTCTAGCCCAGGGGTGCCCAACCAGTCGATCGCGATCGAGGAGATTCCCAGTCGATCGCAAGATGTGTCTAAAAATAGAACAACGATATTCTGTTTTATCGTTAATGTCCTATAACATAATCTTCCTGTGCCAGAATAATGCACTTGAACGCATTAAAGCTTTGTGATTGCCCGGTGTCGGGGCGTGGCTGGTGAGCAGTAGTTCGCTCAGGTTGTCCGTGTCAACAGGAGTGACAGTCCGCACACACACAAAACCACAATTATGGCAGAAGCAAAAAAGCCCAAAATATATAATTTTCACTCCGAGTGGGAGGACAGGGCGCGACATTAACGACTACCCGATGGCCCGGGGCCATCTAGTATTTAGCTCGGACAATGAAGCCTCACCTGCTGGTTGCCCGATCGGGCAATCTATTATGCCAGTATCATGCAGCTCACGGATCCAGTAATGAGTGACCCGACAGTAAAACTAAACATATCTATAACTAGTTTAGGTAGTTTGAGAGGTAATTAAAATAGCTACGTGTGATATTCTAACCTGAGGTGTGTGTTTTGTCCGCTCACCGCTGCATGTGATCATGCAGAGCTGCGTGTCGCCTTGTCAGCAGCAGCTGATCTCTCTCTCCCGTCAGATTAGACTTCACTCGGGTTTATGTCCATATCGATAAGATCCAGCTAGTTCTAGCTAATGATATGACTACCTGCTTATTAAAAGACACCTAAAAAATAAGTGTCGCTATGCAACTGGTTGAGGCCACAAAGTATAGCACAGCATTATGCATTTGTTTACAGGCCCACCGGAACCCCGAGGCATTAGCAACAGATCAACGCACAATCAACCCATACAGGACATCTCTTTATCCACATTAAGTGTTACACATTAGAATTGACTACTCTTGTCTGTCACATACTCTTCTTGTCTGTCACATAAGTGGCGCAACTGAAGCGGTATTGCGCTAAAGGCAAATTATTTTGACCGGACATTTTGACCGAAGAGATTTAGATTTGCCGGCTAACGGGAACTCTGACATTGCCATTTTGTGTGCTTCGTGGAAGCGCTCGGCTGCTCGGGTCTGCTCGGTCAGCTTCCGGATGAGGAGGCATTCCTTCGACCAACTTACAGTAGATAACATTACAAACATTTTTAACAGGGGCCATAATAGTGTAAATAATGTTTGTTTTGGCAGTTATAACTGAATGTAATGTTTTCTACTTTTTTACATCTGGGAAGGCATTTGCCTTCATCAGATGGAAAGTGTCTTGACCAACAACTTAAGTATTTCTTATAGCTATGCAGGGCATGCAAGCGAGCAAACACAAACAAGAACAAACAAACAAGTGAAATGAAGAATAAAATTGAAATTGTACAATGTAATATTGTGGTGGTTCATCTTATAATTCAGTCTAGAGAATGCACCAGACAGCATCTAAGACCTGCAAAAATCTACATTTTCTAGAGGGAGGCCCCCCAAACCCTTCGTGCGTCATTTCGTCCGCGCGCATTTTTCAGTGCAATCTCTATTGGGCTCAGGGCCATCTGTCTCATCTGCAATGCGAGTGTGGCTTTATCGAAGTAGGGTAATTTAGGAGCGGCATTTCAGAACAGTGCACAAACGCTACGAGACGGAATTCCCTCCTAATTCTGCCCTACGCTCCCAAAAGGGGATGGACCTGAAAGGACAGCTAAATGCACAGCAGTCCATTTTCACCAGGCCCAACAACAAGAGCAAGGCTGCTACCATAGCATCTTATCGTGTCAGTCAAGTTCTTGCGAAAAAATGAAGCCTTTCTATGACAGCGAAGTTGTGAAAGAAGCATTCCTGGAGGCTGCCAATGCCCTTTTGGGGGACAGTCAAAATAAGCGTAGCATTTCAACAGGTTTTTGATATAATAAAAACTCAAGGTAGATACCGTTATTAATCAGCTGTAAGTTTTAGTTTGTTTGAACTTATTCATTATAATTATTGTACAAAATGGTATAAGAATGCAAACATTATGATCTGTTCTATTTAAATTGATTATAGTCTATTATCAATTCAGGTTAAGAAACTAGTGTTGCTTGCATCCTATTTTTTAAAGGCATTTATTTTTATACTCTAATAAAATGCAACAAAAAAACGGTTTGATTCTATTAATTTTGTCTCTTTTTATTCCACTTTGGCAGCAGATTCCTCTGTAGCTTCAGATCTGAGTTGTCTCATTATACCTCATTCACACCAAAGCAACTCCGGTTCAAGCTCCGTGCTAGAGCTTTTCAGGTTCAGAACCGGTTTTTCGGTTTAGCTCCGGCTCTTTTCACACTGCCCAGAGTCCAACTGGTGCTGCGTCATTGCGTCATCGTTTGCGTCATGACGTAACCGTTTGCGTGCCTGCTTCATAAAGCCAAACCACTCGGAAACCCCTCACAGCTGACACCGACATCAACAACAATTGCCGATTGTGCTCCAGCTTCCTCTGTACCTCTTCGGAAGACCAGATTCCCAGTAGGTAGCTGGTCTCTTCAGTGGACCACTGCTGCTTGTTAAGTTTCTCCATCGTTGTGTACAAACTAGATAAAACGCTGGCTTTTTGTTGTTGTTCAGTAGTTGATCCCGCCCCTTCCCCCCGCCTCGACGTAAGCGTGACGTATGCAGTGCTTTTGCTCTAGCCGGACAATTCTTTGGTGCTTGAAACGAACCGGATTCCGGAGCTAAGAGGCTGCTCCGCTGCGGTGTGAAGAGGAAAACCCGGTGATTTTCAAGCTCCAGCTCCGAACCGGCACTGAAACACCGTTGGTGTGAATCAGGTATTAGTAAGCCTAATTTATACTTTTGTAGCAACACTATTTTTATATAATGGCAAAGAAAGGGTTCAGTCTTTTCTTTTTTTCCTGTGTCATATGTGGCAGCATTGCCAGAAGTTCCTCTTCAAAGAGGGTCTTCAGTACAGGTGGCAATATTGTCACCTGCCTGCGCTCATCTCTGAAACCAGACCATGTAAACAGGATGGTGTTTCTTGCAATACATCTTTAAAAGATGACGTGAGCAGCCCTAGCAGTATTTGCCATGGTGGCTAAAACATTTTTATTTGGTCTTAAATTGTAGTTCAACATTTATTTCCTGTTACTTCTGGACCATGACGGTTGGCCAGCCTTCAACGTTTAACTGAGTGGAATATGTTGAATATGTTTTACCAAAATGTTGGCTATATGTTAAGGAGTTTTCAGTAGGTTGTGACAGTGCACTGCAACATATTTGATTTAATTTATTTTGGTCTAATTTATTTGTATTTATCATATTAATATACACTGAACAAAAACATAAATGCAACACTTTTGTTTTTGCTCCCATTTTTCATGAGATGAACTCAAAGATCTAAAACATTTTCTATATACACAAAATAACCATTTCTCTCAAATATTGTTCACAAACATATGTCACCTATTGAGCATGTTTGGGATGCTCTGGATCGGCGTATACGACAGCGTGTTCCAGTTCCTGCCAAAATCCGTCAACTTCGCACAGTCATTGAAGAGGAGTGGACCAACATTCCACAGGCCACAATCAACAACCTGATCAACTGTATGCGAAGGAGATGGGTGACATGTTAGGGTTTAACAATAGGGTTTTCGGACCCCCCCAGACCCCCCCAATAAAGCAAAAATGCATGTTTCAGAGTGGCCTTTTATTGTGGCCAGCCTAAGGCACACCTGTGCAATAATCATGCTGTCTAATCAGCATCTTGATATGCCACACCTGTGAGGTGGGATGGATTATCTCGGCAAAGGAGAAGTGCTCACTATCACAGATTTTTTCAGATTTGTGAACAATATTTGAGAGAAATGGTTATTTTGTGTATATAGAAAATGTTTTAGATCTTTCAGTTCATCTCATGAAAAATGGGAGTAAAAACAAAAGTGTTGCGTTTATATTTTTGTTCAGTGTATGTTTAGTATGGTTTTGGAAGTGCGCTCCAACATATTTGTTGATCTTGTTTATTGGTAAAATATTATTTGTTTTAAAGTTCAATAAATGGTCAATGAATAATTGTCAAAATAATCGTGATATCAATTATTGACCCAAATAATTGTGATTATGATTTTTGCCATAATCGCACAGCCCTACTTTCTTGTATGACACATCGTAACCATGACTACTAGTAGCTGCTCTGAGAACACTGTGCAGCTCAACAAACTCAATGAAATAAAAAAATTTAAAAAAAAAACAGAATAATTGAATTTGAACTTCCAAAATAAGGAGTTCGCCTGCCACGTTGCACTCGTGGGTTGAGGGGAATGTCCCATAGAACATGAAGACCCCTTCCTAGTAAGGTCTGGTCTATTCATCCAGTAACTCTTAAACAACAACTTCATAACAGAAAATATAGATGTAGCTTCGGATCAGTAACAGTTAAGAAGACCTTATCATTTAGGGATTAAATTAGGGTGTGTCCGGTGTTAATCACCTGTAGTGTAAATCAGTACTTTTGTCCTTTTGGATGTACTCACATACATGTCCATTATTTCCTCTGAAACCCTTGTAACCTTTGTTTAGCTCGCACGGCCGTGTTCTCAGAGTTTCCAACCCGCTGCCACGGCAGTGTTTTCTGCAGCCGCTCCTCTATCCCCGGCATTCTATCGGAATGCCCCTCCTGTTCAGCTCGTCTGCAGCCTCTTGTGCGCTCTCGTACGTCCTCGGGCCGGATTCCCAGTGGACTCTTAATTTATATAAGGGTGTCTGGAAGCGGATTCTTTCCCATGTTGTTCCGTCGGTTTCTTCCCTCTTGGTCAGTCAGCCGGTTTTGCAATGCTCTCTGCTGTTTCAGCGCTTGGGTAAGAGCCCCTTTTACATCTATGCACGTCTACATTTGACTTTAAACCAGTTATTTTCCAGCTGATTTGGCCCCTCAAATGTCCCTGGGTATTACTCATCACTGTTTGTTCATTTGTGTTTTTATGTATTTGTTTCTATCTCGCTAACTCTCTGTTCGGCTAGCTCAATCCTCGTGGCTTGTGATTTTAGCTCCTTCGTTGTTTCAGTTAGCTTTTGGTTAACGCCTTTTTTTAAAGCCTTCAAGTTCTTCCCTCATTTCTTTTTTAATTTCTTCTTTAAAGGAGATAAACTGTGATTTTAGCTCAGTTTTAAAGTTCTGAATTTTCTTTGCAATATCTTTAGGCATGCACGCAGTACACCCATTGCCTCAGTCTCCATGTGCTCGCCATCTACGCTACCCTCTGTGTCCGTCATGTCTCCTCTGTCTGTAGTTTCAGGTTGAATTGCCGAGCTTCTTACACTTTTTGGTCTCCGTTGTCTTCCTCCCCTTTTCATTTCTGTTTAACAAGTGTTTATTTATTTATAATCTTCGTATTTAGGGGTTTTCATCGAGTGTTGATCGGGAGCTGGTCGTTTATGCTGCCATCTTGGGTTCGGTCCCCACCGGAATTCCGAGAACAATTTGATTATATGTAAAGCATATATTTAAATAAAACGATTGATAGTGTTTTGTGAACGTTTAAAGGCCATATTAAAGGGTACCTATCATGCAAAATGCACTCTTGTACGTCTTTTATATATGTGTCCCCGGTGTGTCAGAAAATACAACCCTCTCTCTTTTCCTCTATACCCAAATCTCTAAAAAAGGGGCTGTAACGGATCTGATACAGACTGATCCAGATTTGAATTATTTTCTACGTCGCAAAAGGGGAGGTCAATTCTCCACCTATCAGGGGAAAGACAGGTTGGGCCACGGCCGGCCATTGCCGCTCGAAAGCGCCGGAGACGCTGTAGTACATATACCAGGCCTGTAAGTGGCGCTGTAGTCTGCCACAAAAGCAGCGAAGAAGACTTCCCGAGCATGGTTGCCATGGTTGCCCTTCTGTTTATAGAGTGGCAAAGTCGCCCATCTGCTTCCGCCCCATGGGACCGTATTTCCGAAAAATTATGTATTGAAGTCAATGTAGAGAGAAAACGTATCTTTCGATCCCGTATGAATTGTGCAATGAATTGCACATATGATGTTTGTCAATCTTAAAAAATAATTTCCATGTCAAAAAAGTCACAGTTTGTCTTAAAACTGTTGAAATATAAGACTATGAAAAATACGCAACTAGAAAGACTACAAATCCCAGAGTTGCTTACATTAACGTTACACAGACATTACACTCGTGTTACTCACCGAAACCTTGTAAAGCCGGTCCCGCATGCTGGCTCTTACGGAACCGACTAACTCCCCTTTTGTGTATGTACAGTTCTCAACATGGCCAGACTTGTAGTGGTTTTCACCTCTTTTAATACTTTTCGCCTCATTCTGAAAGAAAGAGGTGGAATGTGCCGGCCATCTTGGTGTTGGTGACGTATGCAAGACCAGAGTTGTAGTTCATTGAGCGTTTCACACAAAATGTGTTGCTTCACAGTTTTACGCCACATTTTTATTTTTTTGACTTGCAAAATTATCTTTTAAATTGACAAACATCATGTGTAATTTGTGGCACAATTCAAACGGGATCGAAAGATAATCTTTCTCTCTCCATTGACTTCAATACAAGATTTTTCAGAAATAAGGTCCCATGGAGGTCCCCCGGAAGGGGAGGGACTTCGCCACTCTATTCTCCGCTGTGGTTCTTTTTCTCCCTCCCCGAGGCATGCATTTGCACCTCCTGCTTTAAAACAAATGAATAATGACCCTATATAATCATATGTAAGGGATAATGTGCAGCGACGTGGTCATTATGGAGAAAAGAACACAGGCTGATCAGGAGTCCGACGCGAAGCGGAGGGATCTTGATCGGCATGAAGTGCCGGCATGATTGCTTCAATAGCGTTTTTGAGGAACTTTTTGATTGCTGATTTGAAAAAATCGTTGCTTGCTTTAAAAGCAGCACAATTCATTATGTCAAACCTTGGAACGTATCTAGATATCCCTGCCCTATTGCAGAAGTAACTGGCAACTGAATATGTGTCGCCGTTTGATGTCTATGTCTGGACCGCTGCGTATAAAGAAGGGTTTCTGCCCCGTTACTTCTCTTCTTACTTCTATAAGAATAAAACACGGGGGACGGAGATCTCTTTTTCACCCCCTCTTCTGACAGCCCAGCATCTCAAAGCACGCTCCCCTCTCCTGCAGGGGGGCGTGGTCAGCTGCAGCTCACAGAATCAGCCCCCTGCAAAAACAGCGCTGGAAAGAGCAAATGGAGCGAAATGAGGCATGGCTAAAATGCAGGATCTGTTTAGTATTTTGAAAAAAGAACTATATTTATATAGGTATGGCCCTACAATATATTGTTCAAATATAGCACGATATGTCCCCTTTAATATACATTTTTGAGGACAGTCACAACAAATTACATGAAACAAGAGTACAATCTCAATAACCATTCAATTCAGTGAATACACAATTCTGTAAAAATATCCATTTGATTCATTATCTTTATTGAAATGACCAATAATCACATTTTCCAGCCTGTATTACTTAAAAAGCAGGGAATCATGCCTTTTTACTCCTTAAAGTTAAAATACTATTTGCCCACAGTATTGCAACAGTGCTCTAACAGGGTGTCCGTGGGGTCTTAAAAAGTATTAAAAGTTGATAAATCAATTTAGCGAAAATTAAGGCTATTAAAAAATATTAAATGGCATTTTCCAAGGTATTACATTTTGTAGCTTGTCCAAAGAGGCCATTGTCCAAAGAGGTTGTATTCTACAGTCTGCCTGAATGTAATCATTACGTAGGTGTGTAGTGTGATTCTGTGTAGTTTATTTATGGCCTCCCGTTGGGTTTGACGTAATCTGAACAGGACATCGCACGCTCACTGCTTGATAGTGCGCGAAGGTCCGTTTACGCCGGTTGTTCAACAACATCGTTATGGGGAAATGCAAGTTTGCGTCCAAATGGTTGGAAGATAAGGAGGAAGGACAATCAATACTGTATATAGGAAATGTGAGGTAAAGTGTCGCCAATGTAACCGGTTAAAACTCGAAGTGGCGATGAGGTCTTAAAATGTATGGAAAGGGTCTTAAAGTGTATTCAATTTGACTTCAGGATTCCTCCATATACCCTGTCCAAACAAGTAATCGCAAACATGATTATAAATAGCAACATTTATAGCTTTACTGATAGTTGTTTTAGGTGGTACCATTGGATATGATTCAGATTATGGCAGCGGGTTGTTTATTAGCCGGTTTATTAGTGTGACTAAAGACTTTGAGGATATCTGATGACAGGAAGTTTTAGGCCATGAGGCCGTGGGGTGACTCTTCTAGAGGACAATTTCTGGATCAGATTTCTTACAGGTCAAAGACAAGTTGCCAGTCCCTTCCTTTCGCCACAATAGAGATATATGGTTTTTGGCCATGATGAGAAGCCTAATCATAGGACACCGTGGGCTAGAGGAGTTTTTCTTTCTTTCATGTTGCCGTTAAAGAAATATTCTTTGAGTGGGAGTTTATCTTCTAATCATCAGTTGTCTGTAGAACCTGCACAATTTGTCTGATATTAATATTATTATTATTTATTCTGCAAAGTAGAGCAGGCTTTCATGGCCCCAATGTACGCGATTGACAGCGAGATATTTGGATAATCTCAAATGACTAGGACATTGCTGTGTCTCCATTTGCTTACTTCTACTTACAGTTGCTATTTTACCCAGATGGTGCAATCAAAAAATGTAGTGCGAAGTGCTAGACACATCAAACTACAGCTGCTATGTAACAGAAGTGACCAGCTGCCATTGTGGTTGCTCCGGTCAACACTAGGGCTGCACGATTTTGGGAAAAAATCTAATTGCGATTTTTCTGACAAATATTGCGATTGCGATTTGCGATATTTGTTTTTAAGCGACCCAACGGAAGTTTATTGTAAAATGTGGCCATATCTCCGGCTAGGAAGGTCGCATCAACATGCTCCCGTCTCTAGCACCCCCGCAGCCCGAGCTACGAGTGAAAGAACTAAACTTACATGAAACTTCCGTTGGGTTGCTTTAAAGTCAAGCTTCAGTTTAAGATTCACCCTGTAATAGATGTAAAACATGTGATGGAGCTTTACTAACCTGACTCAGATGGTTTGATTCACCAAACCATCCAGGAAAGCTCCATTGGAAGCCATTTGGAAAAGTATTTCAAAAATACTTGGCAGGTGATTGGATCAATCTGTCTATTACCTTCTATCATGGGCCACTTCTGATTGGTTAACAGCAGTTGAACATGGGTCAGTCGGTCCTAAGAGATGGGCGAACGCCATAGCTGGTACATGTGGAGCACAGCACTTTTGATTGGTGTGGATGACTGACACACAAGAAAAAAAGAAAAAAACAAGTAAAAAATAAATGTAAAAAAAACAACAAAAAGTAAAACAAAATTGCAGGCTTTGCGATTTGATAATCGCATCATTTGAAATCGCGATTTCGATTTAAAATCGATTAATCGTTCAGCCCTAGTCAACACCGTACTCGCTTTTTTTTAACCTTTCGATAAATGTACCATTGGCCCCCACCTCCTCTTTTTGTGGCCCTCAGATTAATTTATAAACATCGTAATTATTAACAAAAAAATTATCTGACGCGTTTTTTTGTATTGTCTTTGTTTCCCGTGGAAACACTCACAAGAAACACCGGCTGTTTTTATGCCTGCTGTGACATTAAGTTGCCGCTTGTAATTATGCCGTTACAAGCTTCAAAGTTGTATTTATCATCTAAATTTGGCAAAAAAAGGTTTAATATTCTAAAAACCAAGACTTTGTTTATTTGAAATCAGATAAAAACAAACTGTCACGGACCCTGCCGTGTTATCTATTATAATTCATAATTTCAGCGGGAGGGAGGGGAGCGGCGGTGAGGAACAGCATAGTGCGGGTTGACAGGTGTCTGTTGACACTACATTACATGTCACTTGTTAAACGCTTTTATCCAAAGCGACTTACATACTCAATACTGTGGGCAATCCCCACAGGAGCAATTTGGGATGAAGTGAAGTGTCTTGCCCAGGGACACAACGACATGCTGACTGCAGTGGGGTTTGAACCTGTGACCGAACACCAACACACAACCCACTGCACCACACGCCTCCCATTCCCCTTATTGTGGAATAAGGGGAATGCAGAGACAGGCTACAAGTGTCTTAGGGTCAAGTTAGATAACAAATTTCTGGGGTAGTGTTCATGACTTAATGTTTATGTCATCTTAATGGTTAATCTCAAAGCACACACATTTTCCATTCTTTCCAATAGTTTAAAAATAGTTTTATTCCACTGTTTAATAACCTGTTCATTACAAACATGACACTTGTACAAATTAAATAACATTTCTGTGAACTGATATTTGTTTAGTGAGCTTATTAGAGGATGTTCCCTGAAAGATTGTAAAATGTCAATGAAGATGTCAGACTTATTATATTTGTTAATAATTACATTACATACAATACATGGAATGTGTGTGTGTTCCAAGTGAATCTGCGGCCCCCTCGTGGCCAGTACACACATTATGTGGCCCCCACCAGCATCCAAGTTGCCCATCCCTGTACTAGTCTCAAACAGAAGCCATTCTTAATTGTTGTTGGGTTAATTTACTCTAGAAATTATTTGTTACCACAAACGGTAACACTACTAGCTAATTCACACAATGCGCAATTGTCAAATGTCATGGCAGTAGAGAGAGAATCCAAATGAAGACACTGCCATTGCTTGTTTTGCAAGCGTCTTTTGTTAATGCGTAAACAGTAGCAACGGTAGTCTCAACAGCAAATATCTACAAACCCCGGCCCATGGCTATCAGAAGCTGGCCTTAAAAACTCCCAATGTTCTAACTCACTTTGTACTCACAAGTTGTTGGCGTCTTGATGGTATCGCAGAGGGAACTTGAATCATATACGGCTCTTTATTGACAGGTCTTGTAGCCTTTTTTAGAAATTCAAGTCCAACATAATTTTCCCTCCACTTGTGTCGATTCAGTTTCCCAGAAACTGCACGCTCATCAAGGGGGGCTGACGCAAAACAACAGTCTGACCTCCTTAAACTGAGGATGATATTAAGACTGGAGAGTTTATTTATTTATCTAGTACATTTACAAATTGGACTACCGGTACTTGTAATGGGACCAACGATGGGACCAACAACCATGCCTGTTTTTTGTTGTACGTTAGGACTGATGTAGAAGATTCGTTTTTATTTGAAAGTTTGTTTTCTCAACCAACAGCCCAAAATACATTCTGTTTTCCCATAATACATTTGCCAGATGTTTAATTACCACCTTTCTCGCAGGTGAGGCTGTCAGTTCAGTTCCTTAATGTGCTAAATTATAATTTTTGTTATGCACTGCAAATCCTTATTTTCTTTCCAAATGAACATTAGCACATTTCTGGTGCCAGATAAGTAAGGATGCCCCGGTTCAATCTCAAACATCAGTATCGGGTCGATCAAGGCATTTTCTAACTGATTGGTATCGGCTTCATTCAGCTATCCAGCCTGATCCAATCCTTTGTTTAACGTAGGCTGTCATTATATTATATTTAGCTGACGCTTTTATCTAAAGCGACTTACAATAAGTGCATTCGACCAGGAAGATACCTGTACAACCTTGAAGAAAACAGAATCATATAAGTACATCAGGTTTCATAGAGCAGTCACACAGCTGTTTTCACTTTTGAAGCTTTAAACGCTGCGTGGCCAAACAGCATACACCATAAAATTGTCTAAAAGCATCTACATGCACGCGTTTATTTTCAACCCTGTGTAAAAATCTTTTCTTGCTTTCATGTTTGAAAGTTACATGAAGAAAGGCAAAGCCAATTAGAATAAGTAAATCGTTAATCTTCCCCAAAAGATTTACAGTCGATACAAATATACACTCAACATAACACAGTTCATTCAGGTTACTAAGGCAGACTCTGCAACAAGAACAACAGACACTGTAGGGCACTTTTTTGGAGAGAGAGATTCTGGAAAGGTTTGCTATTCGGTTTTATACTTTATTTTGTAATAAATGAAGGAACACCTTGGATGCCGGATTTTCTTGGGTCAATATACAGCTATTCAAAAGTCAAGCTGGATGATTTGAATGAGTTAATGTAATAAAAGTGTGCCCTGTGCAGCAGTATTATAAACAAATAGAAGCATTGGATATGGACTTGAAATCAGTAGATGCTATCAGTGGCTAAGAAACTTGATTTGCAAATCCCTTTAAATAACCGTTATAGTGCCTACTGTAATTATGTCAGTTGTGATAAAGTACTTTTTCGAAAAGGTGTCACTTTCTTGCAGGGTGTTAAACACATTTTTAGATACACTCTGAAAGTGACGTGCAAAAGGAAGTCATTAGTCTCCTGAAAATGGCTAATGAATGATTACATTTGACCTGCCACTCAAAATATTACCTTTGGTATTTTTTTGTTGGTGAGTGATGTCTATCTACTGGCAACTTACATATTTTTGCATTTATCTGCAAAATGGTGCGAATATTTCAACACAAAATGCTCATTTTAACTTAAATAAAATCATGAATGACAGATTCAAGTACACTGGCATAAGTTTTGAAATGCGTGTGTTGTTATGTGCTGCTTGAAAAACAAGCTTACATGGACATTTGGTTGATCATGTTTACAGTAAATATAATGGCGTGTTAATGCTCTACTCTTATCACAAAGCTTTTTGGAGAGAAACCAGAGAGCAGTAAAGAAATGGGATATCACTCTTTTCATTTCTGAAAATGGGCCAGTCAGGCATAAAGTTCAAGGCTGAATTTCTTTCCCAGCCCTCGGCACTCACGGACACACACACACAAGCAGACAAACTGCTCACAACTACTATACTTTTCCCCTAGAGTTGTACATATAAAGACGATATGTGAGATTGAGCATAATGTTCTCCAATTTCAGTCTACTTTTCTATTTGCCACTCAACATCTCCTGATACACAGCACAGATGGGATGATCTCAACTGCGATGTGATTCAAAGGCTCTAAATAAGAATCACAGCTAGCCCGGTTTCTCTCTCTCTTTGAACAGTTACTTTGAGAAGCAGAAAGCAGAGTGGCAGAAGGAGCCGCACGAGCCCGCCATCCCAGAATCCCTCGCCGCCGCTGCAGCAGCAGCACAGCAGCTTCAGGTCTCCAGGAAGCAAGATGCACGCCAGACGGCCACCTTCAGACAGCAACCCCCCCCCATGAAGGTAACACTCCTACTGAAAAACTAAAATGGCTGCAACTGTGAAAGAAGTCACTTTTTCAAGTTTGATATTGAAAAACACTATCAATGTTCTATATGTAACTGTTCTTAGTTGTACAATATATATTAAGAAAATTACCGTACTTAAATATGACCAATCAAGACGAATCACACGACTGTCCACAGGGCAGGTCTCAAGGCCACCAGTGGTTTCATGACATCTCTAAAAACACACTGCAAGACATTCAAACAGGCGTGGTTTTTGATAAATTGATCAAGCTTTGTGTATTTTAATAGTTGCTTTCTCAAAATCTCCCGACTGACAGCCGCTCTCCAGGCACACAGATGCAATGCATTGTGGGGCAGTAGAAATGGCGCAGTTAGCTAAGTAGAAGACATCATGGCATTTCTTGCATACAAAAAATCCACACACACTATTAAATGTCAATCAACTAGATACATTATCCTTCTTGTAAATTGTACGTTATTATGCAAACAGTCATAGTTTACAATCTTAAATCGCTAATCAAGTTAACTTTTTGACAACGAAAAGTGTCTGCACTATGCTCTGCACCTCGTAGTGAGTGAGTCATACATTGTAATCACCTGAAGGCAGCTTTAGTCAGACGCCCAGCGCAACCACCTGACTAAGTGGGTTATCTCTTCAACACGGCAAGGACATAATAGGGAGTGATAGGTCTTAATGTCTGTCCCCCCCTCTCTCCAGGCTTGTTTGTCCTGCCACCAGCAGATTCATCGTAATGCCCCCATCTGTCCATTGTGCAAGGCCAAGAGCCGCTCCCGCAACCCAAAGAAGCCCAAGAGGAAGCCCGACGAGTAGATCCTACCCTACCTTCAGCCTCAGTTTAACGGGACCTGGTCTGAAACACTGATCCAAGATCAGCCATGTACTTCACAATATATGACTGAAATAACAGATCTATGCTTCAGGGCAACTTCCACAAACAGTCCTCTCTTAAACAAGTCGTCTTAGTACCTTTTTCATAAACTGTCAACTGAAATTGATGGAGGATCTGGTGATGTCATTCTGTTTGTTTTAACCGTGCTTTGGATGTGTTTATATGTAATTGTATGACTTCTATAGTAGGTTTAATAACCCCTAACCATGTAGCTGCAATAATGCAAAAATGAAACTTGACAAAATGCATACCTTTTTTTCCCCATGTTGCCATTGTTCTTTGCCTTAGATATTGTACTGTATTTTCAAGTTTTTTAATGCATGTGTGCTTCCATGGCTGTCTGTCTTGTATTTGTTTGTGCCAATGAAAATGTTGAGTAGGCTTAATTAAAGTTAGATAAAACACAATGTTGTTTTAATGTTTACAGTGTTCAAGTGACAATTGGTGGGATAAGAAAAGAAAAAAACCCAGACTCATCCGCTCTGAAAAGTGTTGTGTGTTTAACTTTAATACAGTGATAAGAAAATAAATTGCTGTTTTGTATTAACCTTGTTACGATGTCCTCTTTTTTTACACTCAAAACAAAGGCTAGACATTTGTTTCTGATAGCGGTGTGAAAGTAAACACAGCTGTAGCTGAGCAGTGAAGCCGAGGATCAGCATATGCATTAATGTTTTTCAGCCAAATGGGTTTTTATCCATTGTGTCAAATAAAGAGATAGGAATATGTTTGACTCCACCACAACATTGTCCCATCCATTGTATTAACACGGCGCCCATCATACTGCAGCTATCTGTCTGAAAAAGGACAGTGAGGTCTTGCTAAATGAGTTCCTGTAGCGTTTTTGTCAGGGTAACCCCTCATTTCATCTGTTGCCAGGGCAACTCCACGTTCCTTAGCCGTTGCTAGGCAACCCCAGGTTGCTGTGACCCGCACATCACCACTTCAGTAGTTCCTTCCCAAATCCAGTGAGGGGCATTGAAGGGCTTTGGGAGACATTGCACACTCCTGTAACATAAATAATTGTTTCAGTTTTGTGAATAATTCATACGGTCTGTCAAAGTAAAAAAGATATAAGTTGGCAGTTTTTGTTTCTAAGAGTTTGATCAACACTTACTCCATAGCTCAAGTGTGTGTTTAGTCTGCCCTTCAGTGTTTGGAGCTTTAGTTGTGTCTTCTTCCTCCCGATAAAACTTCTCAAGGCCAGAGAAGACCGTTCTTGCTCACACACTCTGCAGGCAGCCGGATCATGGAGCTCCACCTCTGCAGCCTGACACACAAGATAAACATTAAAGACGACAAAACTGAGCATTTTCCTATCCCGATAACACACCCACAAGGCAAAAGTTAGTCATAGAGAGGGGAGTCACCTGACCCGTCTCATGTCTTCCTTGACAATTTTGAGCCTCAGCATTGAGAGTATTTGAGGGGGGACGGTGTGGATTTCGGGACCTTGACTCTTGAGATATTTGGGGGAGGTTCGGTCTCTCCCTCGACACTCTGGGAGAGGGAGGTTACATTCCCCATCATCTCTAAACTGGTCCGCGGATACTTGTCTCCGACATGCGGTCATCTCCCTTCCCCTGGCTCCTTTGTGTCTCCCCCTCTCCTCCGCAGAGAGCCGGGGGTGCTGCTGCTGGTTTCGGACAAGAGCAATCATTCTTCTGCACAGCGCTTCCCACTTCTCCTCCTCCATTTTGTGAAAAATACAGAGCGCGCGAGTCACACCGTGACGTACGCTAACGTTATTATAGTGACGTAACTTAAGCGTGTTTGTGTGGGGGGGAGATAAACCCTATTACAAAATCGATAGCTTACCAACACCAGACATTTTGGTAAAATATTAACCCACTTGAACCAAAGGTCACTGCTCTCCCCTTTCACCAAGCGCTTGTTTACTGCCCTCTTCTTTTGCTGTTAGCTAGCTACAGCTGCACTTCCTGCCAACAGTGAACTACTAGCGCCACCTGCTGGCTGACAGAGGCATGTTTAAAGCCATTAAATCCAATGCCTTTAATTTATTTATGCATTTATTTGAAAATGAATATCTATTTTAAGTCATGAGTGGTAAACCAGAGGATTTACCTGGAAATATAAAGTGACAAGAATCACATTTACAAGTACAAAATAATGTCTGATACAAAATATAAAAAAGGCAATCTATGAGGAAAATCCTTAGACTGTCATTTTACATATAATTGTTGTGCTATCATTTAAACCTCTTAATGTGTGTATATATTTGTACATATCTGTATGAGTATGTATTTATTTATATATATAAGTGGGTGTGTATGTACAGCATATATGGGCCATAATACCGAATTGGACCAAAGTCAGGTTGGAAATGTTTTTGCATTTTGTATGTTTTTTTCCCAAAACTGTGTCCATATATATTTTTGTACCATATCTAAATTACACATATCTAGTAAAAGAACCGTACATTTTTATATCGTATTTTCAGACTGTATTGGAATGTTCTTCCTCTACCAAAAATGGTCACTACCGAAACATAGTAAATACACTGTAGTAAAAAAGTATTATATTAACCTGTTAAGCTTGTTTTACCTTCCCTTCTCTAAATAGTTTTAACAAATATTTCTTGAGGGTTTTCACAATTAAATTAATAAAAGTGAATTTCTAATCAAATTTCAAAATTCGTAAAAATCATAATACTGATCATATTGATTCCAGAGTTGATGATTGTTGAAATTGAACATACACTATTAAACCAATCAGCATCATATAATTTTAGTTGATAACTCAATACTTTATTAACACATCCAGTGTTTCGGTAGTGACCACAGTATTTTGTTCTCAAGGTTATCCCTCAACCTTATTGCTTCATTTTAACTCATAACGTGCCTTATGTTGAAGTGTGAATTTTTGAATACTGACCCAGAATCAGCACTTTAGTAACAGGCTGAAATAGAGGGGAATAAGGCTAGAATGCATGATCTGTTTGGTATTTTGAGCAAAACACTTCATAGACATGTTTTTTATATATATCTGAGACCTATAATATATGCCTAACCAAGGGTGTAACTTTGGTTTGAGAAGTGGGGGGGACACAAAACAGGGGGTCTTCCGCAATGAAAAAATGTCTCGATATAATTCAATTTCCTGCCTTTCTACAAATATATTAGGGACTTTGGTGTTAAAAAGTCCAAGAAAAATGTGTAGTGTATATAATGTTTTATTTAACAAGTTGTATTTGTTGGTGGACCTAACCTCCTCTAGAGGGGTCCGGGGCATGCACCCTGGGAAGATTGTTTTCTTTAAATTGAAGTTAAATGCATCAATCTGGTGCACTTTGAGGGCAAAATTAAAAGATTTATGGATACAGCTCTCAACACTCATGAAACAGAACTGTATATATTTAAATAATCAAAAAAACATTAGAATATGATCACAACCAATAACAAACATTTGATAAACTCCTCTCTCCTATCTTTATCTTACCTAGTCTGCATTCTTTCTTTTTATTTATGCATATTTTACTAATCACTCCCCTTTTAAACTGTGTTTTTTATTTTTTACTGACCTATATTGGAATGATTTCTTAACTTATTTTTTACAACTATATTAGATGGACTTATTTGTTTACAAAGATGACCAAACCGTTTGACCAGTCTGACCAGTCTGAGATAACTTGGACTAAAGTTTACAATCTAATCACTCAGAGAGTCCTTTACCTCACTCTCTCTCTCTCTCTCTCTCTCGCTCGCACACTCACACAAAATGCGCTCGTGCCACACACACACCGCTTGCGTAAAAAAAAAAGAATAAACACGTTTGAAAAGTGGGGGGGACACAAATGGGATTTTGAAAATCCCTATCCCCAGTGGAAATTACGCCCATGTGCCTAACAATAGTATAATAAGAGACCTTTAAAGTAAGACACTGATTTTCAGACTTTACAACACATTTATTTCAAAATGGTGGGATTTACCTGCTTACCATTCCATTTTGTCAATTACCGAAACGTAACGAGGGGTTACGTATTGTAACCCTTGTTATATAAGCACAGGCGGAGCCCTCTACTGGACTCTATGGGTACTATCCTTTGATCATATCATGCAAGCATTCATCCACTGAGACTTCTATAACTGTAGCCGGCCCTGGGGCGGGCCTACCTGAATGCGTGCACAAGCCCACCATAACCATAAGGCGACCACGCCTCCCGTTCCCGTCATCCTACACTTCTCTTCAGCGAGCAGCATAGGACAGACAGGGCCCGAGTAGAGGGCTCCGCCTGTGCTTATATAACAAGGGTTACAATACGTAACCCCTCGTTATATCTCTCACAGGCGATGTATACACGCGCTGTCGTCCAACAACACCGTTCCATCTCACTGTCCCTGACTGACTTTCTGGTTAGCAGCCGCTGCGCCTCACTCACCTCTCCCTCGGTCGTAACCGTGGAGAAGTCGGGGCTGTGGCTGACAGAGCACACTCTGAAGCGCTTACCTCGCGAAAAGTGTGCTCGGAAAACAGTGCTGAGGGCTCTCCCCCTCAGCAGTAGTAGCTGTATCGAAGTTTCCAGGAGGGGCTGAAACTGCACTCATTTTCAGAGTCAGGAGCATTGAGGGGGTTAGAACTGCAGGCATTTCTGGGTCAGTAGACACAGACACAAGGCGTCTTGCGTTGATGATCGCCATCACCTCTGCCATGAAAGTGCTCAGAACCTCATGTATAAGACGTACTGGTCCTGTCTGAAGCAACATTACATTCAGAATGCGCCTGGCTACTCCGATGAGCCGCTCCCAGGCGCCCATAGGCGGACGGAGAGAGTCCTCAGCCCTGTATGGGCTCACTATGCACCACCTATCCCGGGTCCCTAAGGATCACAGGGAGAGCGCAAGTGCCCCATGTTTTTTTTTGTTTATTTTATTTTACTACATTTACTTGTTTGCCTGTCCTTGTTTGTTTACCCTCTCTCATACTGTAAAGCGTCTTTGAGTTGTGAAAAGCACTATATAAATAAAATGTATTATTATTATTATGTCCCACACTCAGACACGCTTACCCCGTGAAGAGTGTGTATGGACTATAATGTGGAGGGCTCTCCCCTCCTGCCCTAAAGAAGGGGGAAAGAGTCTTCCAGCCCCGTAGCCACCAGGGTCCGGGAAAAACGTAAGCGTCAGATGCCCACCGACCCACAAACCCCCTCCCTCCTCACCAGTCCTGTGTTGCCCCAGCAAGCACAGACGAGGAAAAGGAGCCAGACAAGTCCAAGAGATAAAACGACGCCGCGGTGGATATGTCATCCACACTCACGCCGTTAAATAAGGCTGTTGATGACGCAGCCACAGCCCGTGTAGCGTGTGCACGGCTCTCCCCGCCTGTCCGTAGGCATTTGCAATGCACTCCCAGAGCCAGCCTGCCAGGCATTTCTTGGATAGGGCTTTCCCGGTCACCCCGTCTCCGAAGCACACAAACAGCTGTTCAGTGCGTCTAAGGGCAGCCGTGCGCTCCACATAACATGCTAGTGCACGCACCGGGCAGAGGAGGTGCAATTTAGCCTCCCTGGCCCCACTATGGGGTGGAAGATTAAAGCCCCCCAACTGAATAGCCCTCGACCTGAACGCACTCCTTAGGTTCTTGGGCACAAAGGAGGAGTTCGGTTTGAGTGTCGCTCCGCTCCGCTCCGGTCACCACGAATCAATAAGCAACTTGGGTGCACCGATAGAGCGGTTAACTCGGACACTCTCTTGGCTGACACTAAGGCAAGTAGCAATGCTGTTTTCCACAACAGTGCTTTCAGGAAGGAGAGCTCCAGAGGCTCAAATGGTTCTGTGACCAAAGCCTCGATCACCAGCGGCAGGTCCCACTGCGGGGTGGAGGTGTGCACTACTGGGCGCAGCCTCCTGACCCCCCGTAAAAACCGCAACATCAGTGGCTGAATAAAGGCTAACCTTGCCGCCAAATCCCTCATGGCAGGACGAGATTACATTACTTTGCATTTAGCTGACGCTTTTATCCAAAGCGACTTACAATAAGTGCATTCGACCAAGAAGATACAAACGAGATGGCTGCTGCATACACTTTCACTGTGGAATGAGCAAGCCCTCTGTCCACCAGTAACTGTAAGTAAGACAAAATAGAGCCCAACTCACAAGATAGGGGCTCTATTTTCCGCTCCTCACACCATCGCTGGAATCCCAGACACTTCGGCCTGTAACAGGCTGTGGTGGACCCCGCTCTAGCTGCATGGATAGACTGAATAACACTGTCAGACAATCCACCCTGTCTCAGCCTGTCCCTCTCAGGAGCCAAGCCTGGAGAGGTTTTCCCAGAGTGGGTAACGCCCCGATTGCACCTGCCTCTTGAGACATCGCCCCCCAGAACTGGGGAAGCGCCCAGGGCTGGCCCACCTTCATCTGTGTCATCTCTGAGTACCACGGCGCCCCAACGCGATCCGGCGCTACTAGGATGATTGACAGACGTTCTCGCCTCACTCTCCCTAGGAGAGGGAGAATGAGACGCAGCGGTGGAAAGGCATAGAGCAGCTTTCTTGGCCAAGGCTCGTGTGCGAACGCGTCCACCCCTAAGGGCGGGTCGTCGCTCAGAGCCATGGAGAACCACAGGGCACAGTGGCTGTTGCGCCGGCTGGCGAACAGGTCCCCTTCTGCTCTCCCGAACTGGGCGCCCACTTGCCTGGCGGGGTGCCGCCACTCGACATGAGGTCGGCCCCCTGTTCTCCAGCCCCGGGATGTGGAGGGCTCTCAGAGATAACACCACCTCTGAAGCCCATAACCACAGTTTCTCCGCTGTGGTCAACAAAGCGGTGGACCGGACTCCGCCCTGCCTGTTGATATATGCCACTGTGGTGCTGTTGTAGCTCCTGACCACTACATGTCTCCCCCGAATTAAGGGTTTGAAATGCTGAAGGACCAACACTACTGCCTGTAGCTCTAGGAGGTTGCTGTGCCGTGTCTCTGTTAGAGACCAGCGCCCACCTATAGCTCGCTTCAGGCAGGTCACTCTCCATCCTGTTCTCCGTGAACAGTGTGATGTAGGAGGTCACCCGTCCCAGTGGAGACCCTCTCCGGAGGTGATCCGGGGACCCCTAGAACCGGAGGTTGCCCTCCACTGAAGGGGGGCATGGTCACCAGACGTGGTTTGTGCCTCTTTGGATCTAAACGCAGGCTGGAGAACCACCTCTGCAGGCGGCGCATATGCAGTAACCCGAGCGGGACCACAACGTGAGCAGCCGCCATGAGACCCAGAGTCTGCATGATAGTCAAAGCTGTCACTGTTGCACCCTGTCGCAGCCTGCGAACCGCCCGAAGCAGGGACGCACGTCTGCTCTCTGACAGGGTGGCGTGCAGCGCGCCTGCATCAAGCACCACTCCCAAATACAACGTCTGTTGGTGAGGTATGGGTGTGCTCTTCTTCCAACGGATTGCAAGCCCAACTTGGTTAGGTGTAGGATAAATTGGTCTGGTCTATGAGGTCGTCCAGATAAAAGAAAACTCTCATGCCATGGGTGCGCAGCGGCTGGAGCCCTGTGGCCACTAGGGATGTTAAGATTCACTAATTTGCATCGGTGCACCGGCATAAACGTTCAAGATGCGAGTGCACCGTTTGAAAGAGTGCACATCGGCTACAGTTTGGGTGGAACTCGCGATGATCGATTGTAGCGTCTTTACATCGGAAAAAAACGATTAATTCGCCACTAAGGAGGCCGAGAGTCTCAGTTATCAACACACATGGAAGTCGAGGAGAAAGAAAAACACAGCGTACCGAAAAATACCTACAAATCAAACGTTTGGCAACACTTCGGATTTTTCAACTTTAAAAATCTCTCGCTAATTGTTAACGATGCCGTGCCGCTTTAAAGTACACAAGTAGTAGGAGGAACTTAGCGACGCACATAAAGAGGCGACATGGGGTCTGCGGCTGAAAAGAAAAACCTGAAAGTTAGACATATGAGTTTAATCACTCAGTGAGGTGTTATGTCAGAGAGAGTGGTGTTTAGTTCACAGCAGCCTGTGACGGCCAATAATAGTTTAAATGTCTTCCTTACAATTGTAAGCAATTATTAAATACCTGTTTGTGAAAAGTTATTTGTATTTTTTATTGTTCATATAGAAACCAAAGACATGTCACATTTCAAAAAGCATATATTGCTATGTTTAGGACAAACAATTAAAGACTGCTTTAATTTAACAAATTCTACAATATAAAAGTGGCATATTTGCTTTATTAAACAGAGCAGACCTAGGCTGCATACCAACACAATAAGATACATGCTCACATCTTACTATGTTGGTCTGAAGAGCTGAAGCATTCATACAATGGATAAAAACGGTGTTGCCTGAGGAAGATATGAATAAGCTGTCACGATTCTCATGTTATGTCACGTTTATAGTTTTGTAGGTTTGGGTGTTTTTGCTGTTTTCCATGTCATGTTTTCCTTTGGGTTATTGTCTGGTCGTTTTCCCTGTGTTTTCCTCTTGTCATTAGTTTCCCTGGTGTGTCTAATTGTCTGATTATGTTCACTTGGGCCCCTGTGTTTTCTCCTCCCTCCTCACCTGTGTCTTGTTGTGTGATTGAGTCTTGTGTGTATTTAAGTTCTGGGTTGTCTGTCTGTCTTGGTCGGTTCGTCTTGTTCCCTGACAGTTTAAATCTGCATTTGGGTCCTGCTTGTTTCACAAACCGTGACATAAGCAACAGATTTGAATGGAATCTCTAACATTTTCATGTAGAATAAAGACAGCAGAGTGATTATAAAAATTACATTTATTGAAATTTGAACCAGAAGAGGAAGTCTCAAAGAATGTTTTAAATAAAAGGACATAAAACAAAAAGGTGGATAATAATAACATCTATTAAATGTATATGTAGACATTTGGTCAAATGAAATGACACTGAACAAGCGATAACAGCAACGCCCAGCGTGGATGAAGCTGGTGCAGTCTTTCTTAATGCCCCCCCTCCGTGCTGTCCCCTCAGAGGAAGTGGGAAAACGGGATAAGACCTCTGGACGCCACGCTGTCTCAATGATCCACACTGTTAATATGAGAGGAAAATAAATGTTTTAGGAAATTAAAAATATGAAATTAACAACTAAAACTCAGCTCAGGGGCAGTCATGGACGGTAGGTTTTTCTACAAAGTTAACTTAGCCTCCATTGATTTTCATATCAAATTAGCATGTTAATAAAATAAGCTATCATGGCTTATACTTGCATATCTAAACAGAATCATGAAAGCCTGTTGGTTGAGCCAGGCACACAAGTCTGTTTGAGTGTGTGCGCCGGTGTCTGAACGCTCACTCTCTGCTCGCTTTGTAGCTAACTGTCCCTGCTATTAGGCTACTAGCTTGCATTGTTATGGAGCTAAAGCTATGATCTAAAGTTAGCAAAAGCTAACTTTCATAGCACAGCTTTTCTTTACTTCTCACTTAACACAATAAAGAAACAGACCGTATAGTACAGCACAAACACAAATGATCAATACTTACATATATTTTCACTTGTAGTATTATAATAATTGAAATGCTGGTTCTTCTGGGGGTCTTCCATGCTCAGCTACCGCACCACAGCTGCCTGCACTATAATCGCTCTGATCTGGTGAGGTGGGGGCATCTCTAGCAATGAGCGAGATGCCCAACACACCCATGTTTAATTGCAGCCGCCCTGTCACGCGGCAGCGGAGCAGAGCTCTTTTCAGCTCTCTGCCCAGCCTGCTACCCGCTGGGAGCAGTTGCGCTCCGCCGCCGTGGTCATCACCTAGGGGGAAGTACAGCCCTGGGTGGTGGACCTCCATGGACACCGGACCCGGAAGTGCCCGACAACGGCAAACGGAACCATCCGCCCCGCTGGAATGGCGAACACGAATGGCACCGCCTTGGCCATATCCTGGTCCCCCAAACACTCGAAGCAGAGGTGTTGGGGATCAGTGCCCGCTATTTAAGACAGGTCTCTAGAAGTGGCAATTCCATGGAGGCAGGGCCGCCCCTCCCTACAGGGCAATCACACAGGCGGCATGGGGCCCCGCCTTGCGCAGGGGGCCCCGCCCAGAGGGCCTCAGCTGCTGTGCGCAGTTCTCCGCACACCCCCCGCTGACACGCGAGAGTGAGAGTGAAGGCCCTGACACACCAGGCCGAAATCGGTTTTCGTTAGTCGGACGACGAAGCGTTCCCTGTCGCCCAAACTCAATTTGGTGTGTCCCGCACCGTCGGCCGTGACACGCCTTAGTTGGCCTTTCACAGGCAGTCGGACAAAGAAATCACTCTGATTGGCTGTTCAGCTAGCGAATCAGTGCATGAGAAGCAAAACGGTTGCTTGAGAATGTTTTCCACAAGCAACACTCCAATGGCTGATAGCTCCAGTACCGCACGAAACATGTTTTCGATGGACGAGAGTGAAAATGGAACGCACACACTATTTGTTGTTTGTTTGTATCACGTAGTCTGTTCTTCTTCTCTGTCTTCCGGTTGTTGCCGCTTTTGAATGACGAATACACACTACCGCCGCCTGCTGGTAAGGAGAGTTATTGCCACTCACGCATGCGCAGTTCGTACGTGCTCGGCTGAAGTCTTTGCGGTGTGTTCCAGTGCGACACATGGCCAAGAAGCAGGAGAACACGCCGACGCAACAGTCGGCTTCGGCATCGGCGAGTTCTCTGGTGACTGCCTGGTGTGTCAGGGCCTTTAGAGGTGAAAAGGGGAGCACGTCTGTAACCCGACACCGTTGCAATGAATCGACATCTGACCAATCACGGCTTTGATACGGCCACTAGTGCAGGTGAAGAGATGTCGGCGAAAAGGCAGTTTCAGTCCGGCGCAAGCAACAGGGAAAAAAAAAAAAACGTGAAGAAACTAGAGCATCACTCGAAGGTGGGTAATTTTATGAGTCAAATGTACAACTTGCGAATGTTGTATAAGTCAAATAGTCAATTGCCATATTAAAACATCAGCTGCAATTGACGACATGAAGAAGGCAGTCTCTGCATAGCATATTGTTATGGTTTGGGAAAGGTAGGACCCAAAAGCAGATTACAAAAAAAGGCCAAGGTCTACAAACAAAAGCGAGCTTTAATTCAAAGCCGATCAGCAAAATAGCATGGCATGGATAGTACAGAGGTAACATGAGGAAAATACAATACCCAAAATGCGGTCTTGACCAACATGGAGGGAGACAGGAAAAAACAAACAATGAACCGACACCGAACACAGGAAGAGACTAGACTAAATACAGAGAGGGGTAATCACGAGACGAGAAAAAGCCGGGCAGGAGAGGAGAAACACAAGGGCAAATGGTGAACACAATCAGACAATTAGACACACCAGGGAAACTAATGACAGGGAGGAAAACAAAGGGAGAAGGACCAGACAAGAAACAAGGAGGAAACATGACAGGGGCAACAGAACAGCAAAATAACCCCACAACTAGACACAACAAAACTCAAACCCTGACACATATAGGCTAAAGGAGATGCAGTTATTTCCAGCATTCTTTATTTACCATTCAGTCAAGTATTTTATGCCTTTTATCTGCTAATGTGCAGGAGGAAGAGTGATAAACTGTCTGTCTAGTTGGCTTACAAAAAGTTTACAGCCTAAAAAACATGGAGCATTTTTCCCCTTTTATTCATTTTTATGTCAATTTGCACATTGCATGATGCTCAGCCTCTCCCCTTAACTCCTAACAGTCCTCATCATGTCAACCACAACACAGAGAAATACTGATATAAATGTGTGTGTAGTTGTTGATACATTGCTGACAGAGGGAACTACATTTGAATACAGATTTAAGAAATGTTTGAGCATGTCATAAGCATGTTTTGTCTTGACTATATTACAACTATATTAGAATAAAAATAATATAGTATTTATATTATTGAATTGATTATTATTATTATTATTAGTAGAAGTAGTTTATTTGCATTAATTTTACTTTAATCTTTTTGAGGCTAGTATTTGGCAGGAAATGCAGACGTATTAAACTGTAAACGCATACTGGACGACATACATGCACATTTACCATTCACCTCACTGTATAAAAAAGTAACTGTGTTGATAATAATAATAAAAAGGAATTATGTTTGCAAAGTAGCCTACTTTGTTTCCAAAAAAATAGTTTTCACTCCTGTCTGTTGGGGGGGGCCTCATCTCACAATGTCGCTTGGGGCACCAAGTTGGCCAGGAGCGGCCCTGCATGGAGGTATGATAACTCTTTCTTCTTCTTTCAAACATTTTACTTTCTCTGCTCAGTTGTTGTTAGCTCGCTGAAGAGAAAAGGATGACGGGAACGGGAGGCGTGGCCGCCTTAAGCCGGTGGGCTTGTGCACGCATTCAGGTAGGCCCGCCCGGGGCCGGCTACGGTTATAGAAGTCTCAGTGGATGAATGCTTGCATTATATGATCAAAGGGTAGTACCCATAAAGTTCAGTAGAGGGCGGAGCCTGTGAGAGATATAACATATATTTCGGTAGTGACTGTTTCGGAAGTGACAATTCAGCTAAAATTGAGCATAACTAAAGAATGCTAGCAAGTACATGGCATACACATTTTTGAAGAGGTTTACACACATAAAAACCTAATACTTTGCATAAAACCATGAAAAAGTTTACTTAATTGAGAATTCTTAAGGTTACATGCCGATTTTCAGATTTTGGAACAGATTTATATCAAAAGTATGGGATACAGCAACTTCCCATTCAGCCATGAGGGACAGGGATGCAATGTCACTGCCTAGTCAAAAGTGCAGGGGTGTGGCTAAAAACCAGGCTCAGCCATTGGACTAAAACCCCTTGTGTTTCGGTAGTGATATGAAAACTGGGGACATGATTTTTTGAGTATAGTTTTTTAATAAAAAAATGATACCCACAATAAATCTAAATATTCCAACTTCTGTTTGAATGTAATCATAAAAATCTTCTAAATAAACCATTGAACAAAATAAAATATTTTAAAAATAAAATCTGAGCTTGTGCATACATTTACACTTATATAAAATATCCACGTAACTGTGAACCAAATGTACACTTGTATAAAATATCCACGTAACTGTGAACCAAATTTGAAGTCACAGAAGAAAAAAAAAAGTTTTGTAGCTTGTAGAAAAAAAATGAACTTAGTGATGAAATGTTCACTTGCAGAAAAATACATATTTTAGTATAAATCGACGAATCTGCGGTCTTGACTTTTGCTACGCTTCTTGCGATAAATGTGTCGCAAAAGTAATTTTCACCTGTAGATCAGCTGTAGATGTCGGGGGAGGGAGGGGGGTTGGAGCGAAGGGGCGGAGCTATCAGAACGACGAGGCTTGACTGCGGGGCTAACGGTTCGTGTCGCTACCAGTCCGCTGACATGGCGCGTCAATCAACGGTAAGTTTTGCCCATTACTTGCCCAGTATTACTTTGAATATTATTATTGTAATTGAGGATTAAATCCGCTTTGAAGACCACCGTTTTATATCGTGCAGTTTAGCGGCAAAATAACGTCAGTTAGCCAGCTAACGCTAGCTTTGTTGAGTTTATGCTAGCTAAACAAGTAGTGGTTGTAGTCTACAGCAGTAATTAATATATTATATATAGCCTACTGCTTTGGCACTAACGGTGGTGTTTTTAAAGCCTTTGTAAATTATCCATGCTATTTTCTATTTAGCTAACGTCAAAGTAGTGTATGTGAAATCAACCTCACAATAAGATGTGTGTATATTACAATTATTAATGTCATATTTCAAGATGATTACTTAGATATTACAATATGGTTGGTTGAGCTGGAGTTCATTATTGAGCTTACTCGTTTACGTCAGTCATATCTGAAGAACAAACCCAAACCTTGTTGTTTTTATTAATTGTATTACCAAATGGATATCAAATAAACAGTAAGCATTGGTAACACAACTTCCAAAGTTACAGTAAAATAAAAAGGACCCTGACTCGGACAATACACAATCCAACATGTTCAACAGAAGATAATAAGTTATATTGTTTGTACACATGATACTTTACATATATCTGTTTGTTTAAGGTGTCCAGGTGATGCAGACAGGCTGGACCAGAGAGTGAGAGACAGAACTGGACTCCTCACAGCAGTGAACTTCAGCACAGGTACAAATACTATTTTTTCATACTGTACAAAGAATCAAGAAAGATATTGGTTTAAATAAATGAAGTATTGACTTTAATACACTGATACACATTCCATTAAACAATACTAAATCACCTACACATCAGTGAAGTTGAGGGTTTTTTCCATGCAAAAAGTTACATTTAGTACCAGTACAGGAAATTCACTAAGAAACTACTTTTATTGTGAAAACAAAGATCTGCACACCGAATATTTTTGTAGTCAATCGGGACCATCATTTGTTTGTGACGCTGCCTGCACCTCAGAGAAGGGGTGGTTATAGTCAGGGTTATAAAGTGTGTCGAAAAACATAGTCAGCTGATGGGATGCATCTATTTCCACATCTACACTCCATCAGCTGATTATTTCTATTTGCCTCACTTAATGAGCTTCACATCACCTGTGCCTTTTACCGCAGAGTTTGCAACGTCACAAATAAATGGCGCCAATCTTCAGTCAGATGTGAATGTGTAATCTAACATTTTCAGTAAGAATAATGGCCGAAAGGAGTGCAAATACAAATACAATTTTTTGAAATGTGAACCAAAAGCGAGTCCTCCTCGCTGATGAAAGACCCTCAGTCCTCTCCAAACCAACAGACAGACCCTGAAGTCTCTGCAGCTCTATGGATACCACGCTGTCTCAATCCGTCCACACTGAATATGAGGGAAAAAAATAATAAGCAAATAATAAATGCTTTAGACAATAAGAAATATAAAGTTGACTGTTGAGTTGCTCAGTTTTTTTTAGATTGTCAATACTATTACTGTATAACTAATATATCAGGTTAAGAAGCACCTTCAAATAAAGATTGGTCTTTAAATACATTTTGTCTCTTGAATTGTTTTTCTAAAGTCAAGGATCTAGAACTGGTACTTAGTTTTAATGATAAAGGTTATTATGCTGTTTGGAGGAGGCCTCACAGGAAAGAGTAATAGCTACCATCACATGTACCTTAGCTTGACTTAAATGTATTAAACGTATAATTAAGTGATGGCAAAATATAAATAACTAATTTCATGCAAATATATTAATATTTGCTTGATTCCAGAGTTGAATTTAGCACAATTGCATACAAACGGCAAGGGATTTTAAGAATCTGAAGTCTTCGTTCTAAATAGAAAATAGCATGGATAATTTACAAAGGCTTTAAAAACACAGCAGGAACCCAAGACAATTATAAAACATGTCATTATTTCAGTACAGTTCAATTGGTTTTATTTTCATAAACGGTTATCAACTGTTAGTGCCAAAGCAGTAGGCTATAATATATTCATTACTGCTATAGACTACAACCACTACTTGTTTAGCTAGCATAAACTCAACAAAGCTAGCGTTAGCTGGCTAACTGACGTTATTTTGCCGCTAAACTGCACGATATAAAACGGTGGTCTTCAAAGCGGATTTAATCCTCAATCACAATAATAATATTCAAAGTAATAATGGGCAAGTAATGGGCAAAACTTACCGTTGATTGAAGCGCCATGTCAGCGGACTGGTAGCGACACGAACCGTTAGCCCCGCAGTCAAGCCTAGTCGTTCTGATTGCTCCGCCCCTTCGCTCCAACCCCCCTCCCTCCCCCCACATCTACAGCTGATCTACAGGTGAAAATTACTTTTGCGACACATTTATCGCAAAAAGTGTAGCAAAAGTCAAGACCGCAGATTAGTCGATTTATACTGCCACAGAGCAGATTCGTCAAGTTATAATGACTGATTTGAGAGGTTGTAATAACTAAGTTGCAGTTGTAATGGAAAATATATATAAACAAATATGTATTTTTCTGCAAGTGAACATTTCATCACTAAGTTCATTTTTTTTCTACAAGCTACAAAACTTTTTTTTCTTCTGTGACTTCAAATTTGGTTCACAGTTACGTGGATATTTTATACAAGTGTACATTTGGTTCACAGTTACGTGGATATTTTATACGAGTGTAAATGTATGCACACAAGCTCAGATTTTTTTTCTGCAAGTGCTCACATCAGGTTTTACACACATTTTACACACATTTTGCACCATATCCACCTTCATAACAGCTACTTCCCAATAGAAAGTACCCTATAAATGATGTTTTTGTATATATTAAGCTTATCACTATCTAATTTAATGCCTTGTGTTTGAATAGACCATAACATATTCTTAGTAAATATCTATGTCTGAATACTTAATTGTTTTGTTAAATAGTTTTTCTTGTCGTGGGACCACACTTTGTACTAATTCGGTAGAATGCCCCATATACATGTATGTATATATTTATATATTTTTATTCTTTGTGACGGGGAGAAACAGTATTTCGATATCCCTGTTTGAATCAAAGTGAACTTTATTGTCAATTGAGAAATTGACAATAAAGTTGACTTTGAATACATAGTCAAAGTTTATTTGACTATGTATTAGTGACGACATAAAAGTTGCACAAAAAACTGCACAACAAAAAACTGCACAACAAAAAACTGCGTTTTCCTTTTTTACATCCACATACTCACCTTTTTTAAACAATGTGATGTATTGGATAACACATCCAACCTGATTTGATACATTTCATAGTCAGTGCTGTCTTGAAAGATTATATATTCTGAAATATGTATAAAAAGAATGTGGGATTATTATTATACAAGAGGTCAAAGATGCAGTTTAGTTGTAGTATTTTTAATTTGTGATGCAATTTAAATGGGCTTTTACAGAACAGGGCATGATTGAATCATACGTGTCATTCTTATTGTGTTGCCATGGCTCCTTGTGTCAGAGTTCATGAAGAGGGAATTAAAAGCAATTGTTCTTTGCTTAGTCTTCAAATAAAAAAATTAATTGTCCTTGTGTATTTATACAATGATAGGAATCTGGACTCTTGTGCCAACTGCTGAAAGAATGTGGTGTCTCTCTCCTCTAAACATGGGACATTATAAAGAAATGGAGGTGGGGTTTGGCAGGGCAACAGCTGACTGGCTGCTCCTCGGAAGTCACATAGCTGACACTGAAAATGGCTGCTTTGGTGTGAGTCAGGGGAGCAGGGTGATAACAGGGCACCTACTGGCAAACTATTGGTCTGTAGTATTGGTTATTAGGCTTATCCTTACACTGATAAACCCAACCATGCATTTCTGGGCTGTTGTGTCTTTAATATATATGGAGAATTAGGCTTCTCCATGCACTGTAGACACAGACGTCTCCATTTCATTTTTGTTTTTACTCAGGAAACACTCCCCAATCACTGTCTGAGTGTCACTCCTGTTTCTAATTATAAACCTGAGCAGGGACTCTCCAAGAATGGAAGTTTGGCCAGGCCCCATCTGTGGCCTAAAATTAGCCCCCCACCCCCCAGAAAGGAGCTGTGGTCCCCTCTGTCAGTTCACACACACACACACACACACACACACACACACACACACACACACACACACACACACACGCACACACGCACACACGCACGCACGCACGCACGCACGCACGCACACACACACACAAACGCCAAACTGCGCTTTTCACAGCTCCTGTGGAAGCATCACACATTCACTCGGACCTTTCTTCCCTTCTCTTGTCCACGTGACTTATTCGGAAGTTCTGAAAGTCTTTAAATTCTCAATTTTTCTCACGTCGTTGGAAAAAACATCAGCAAGAATCTAATCGAGGTAAGTGTCTCGTTGCTGCTGTTGACACTCTGTTACTTTGTTCTACTAAACACATCTTGTCGACCTTAGTGGCGAACTATTCAATTATTATATTTTTGTCTAAAAAGCACTCATGTATGGCCTTGATTTAGATTGTATTACTGTAATTTGAGTTATATGAAGTAGCTTTGTCATGTAAACAAACTGCACTGTCTTATACTGTGTGTTCATGAAAGACAGATGTCGAAATGTGTTATATATTCGAATGAAAATCAAGTCCAACAAAAATAACTCTAAATGTCAAAAGCTGTGTGTGTTTTCGGGTGTATTAACATCTTCCTGTGACATTTCTGCCAGTGCAGATGGAAGGGCTCTGACTTGCACCGGCCTCGGGGTAACATTATGGTTCTGGGCCAAGCTGTCAACATGAGTTTGATGGACATTTCCAAGATCTTCTCCCTGCTGCAGCCTAAGGAGGAGGATGAAGACAACGAGCAGTGTCATGCCCTGCACAACGCCGTGAGCAGCGACGACGGACCGCTGCTCTCCCAGCTCCTGTCTCAGGAGTCCTACAGGAAGTCTATCAATGCTCGGAGTGGGTGGGGGGTCCCAGTCACCCCACTGCGTACTGCTGCTGCTCTGGGACACCTGAGGTGCTTGGAGCTGCTGCTGGAGCACGGTGCCGAGGTGAGGGGGAGCATTCTGTTGTTTGGAGGATGGTGAGATGGATCTTTGAGAGTGAGTGCTGCTGGTGGGTGTAATGTTTATAAATATCCTGATTAATAACCCAAATCACACATTTAATTTCAAGCCTAATAATGTTCCTAGATACCGCCAGCAGATATTTTTCACCTATAAAAAATGATGAGTTAGAAACTAGATTTTTGAACCTAAAGGCATTAAAATAATATATTTTTCTAGAACAATGGATCAAACGAATAATATGAAAGGAGCTCTGCAGTTTATCTAAGTCCTACCGAACCCTCTAGCGTTGTGTTCCATACCTCAGCATTATTGTACTCAGAAGCTAAAATAACCCCACTATATACTGCCTGACCAGTCCCCAGCAGGAGACGTTAAATGTAAGTAATCAGTTGTACCCTCTTGAGATGATATCATGCCATTACATAGCCGGTATCAGGGGTTATCACTTATCAGCAGTCTAGATATGGGTTAAAGGGGGTCTGCTGATTTGACTTCTGAAAGCCTGTTTCTCCCAAAATACACTCTCAAATCATGAGTGGTGTTGGTTAGGTCGGTTAGGTTTAAGATAGATAATTGCAGATGTTGGAAGTAATCAAGTACATTTATAACCAAGTACTACTTAAGTACAATTTTTAGATACTTGTACTTTACTTAAGTATTTCCATTTGATGCTACTTGCCACACTACAATTCAGAGGTAAATCTTGTACTTTAACTCCACTATATTCATTTAATACCTTTAGTTACTTTGCAGATTTGAATTAATGGTGAGAAATATAATCAACACTTAAATCAGACTTTAGTTACACCTGGAGTAAATTCACAAGCTACCCTGCAGTATACAAACAAAGTCATTAAAACTAGCTGCACCTTTACCAGCTTTGATAATGCATCAATAATTATAATCAAAACATATCATATATATATTCCTCTGAAATGGACCAATCTGCACAATGAGTACTTTTACTTTTGGTACTTTAACTATATTTTGATGATAGTATTTGTCTACTTTTACTTGAGTAACATTTTTGAATGCAGTCATTTTACTGTAACAGAGTATTCCTACACTCTGGAACTTTACTTTTACTCAAGCACAAGTACTTATTTTGGATAATTGTTAGAATGGGGTTTTGGTTTGTTTTGCGAATAGTGTGTAATTTTTGAGCAATGGGTCTTAGGAACAATGGGACATTTCTTAGACTATTGGGGTTTGGAAATGTGGCATTGCAGAAGCTACGAGTATGTCACAAGGACAATGTAAGCAATCTGATATCACATACATCATTTAAGAAAACTTGTTTTAAAGCAACTAAAGCCAACCTAAATAAAAGTGGATCCTGAGAAAACTCAGACATGCACCTTCTTGTCTCCTGGTGGGGGGAGTTTGCCCCTTCTAATTAATTAGAGGGGTAGCAGTGTTTCCCCTATATACAAATATATAAAATAATAATAAGTGGCGACCCTTTTTCGTTTTTGATTGTTATTTGTTATGTGAATTTGTAGTATTTGTGTTACTGTATGTTCAATAAAGGTGTATTTTTGCTAAATCTTGAGACATTGCCACTGTATGTACTGGCAGGCCCGATTTTTGACATAGGCGCTGTAAGTGATGAAAGTGGGGGATGTTGGCTTATCAGGCGCCCGCAGCTCACAGCCAAAGTGCGAGCGTGTGAGCGAGAGAGCGAGCGAGGGAGAGAGAGAGAGGGCGCACCGGTACCGGCGCTGTTGTTATTAGAATCTGGTGCTAGCTGCGCTAACGGATATAAGAAGTAGATGTTTCTACAACCAGGGTGGAGGAGAGCTCTCCTGTCAGACTGAGAGGCTCAGTGAGGTTAAGGACTCTGAGTGTTTAGATAGTACATTTTTCGTCTAAGTTATCTCAGTGGGTCTCAAACAAATATGTGTTTACAAATTATGTAAACACATATTTCCAAGGCATTCCTTTATAATTATTAGGATAAATAAAAACAGGTTTGAAATCATTCCAATGTATACTATAGGACAGTAAACCAAAAATATTATTTAAAGCTGGAGAGATACAAAAATATGCATAAATTAATAAATGTTAAGATATAAATGAACAACAAAAATAAAATAAGTTACATTTATTTGTTATTGGCTATGGTAGGTTATTGGTTATGTTCACATACTTATTTGATTATTAAAATGTAAACCGATCTTTTTCATATGGGTGTTTTAGAGTTGTACTGCCTAGATCAGGTCTCTAGTAATTGTGTGCTCAAAGTTTACCAGATTAAAGCATTTTACTTTAAAATGTTCAAACAAATCTTCCCGGGGGGGCATACCCCCGGACCCCCCTGGAAGATGTGACGTCCACCCCCCAATTAGAACATGTTCATACAATATTGAATACATTTGAAGCCCTTTTGACGTATATGACCTATGTCAATAAGTTTCTGTTTTTGTAGTGTATTTGTCTTTTGTAGAGATTTTTCATTTATTCTTTACATATAAAATCTCGCCTAGGGCAGTAAATTGGCTAGAACCGGCCCTGGTTCTAGGCCTCAAGAGCCTTTCTTGTGCTGGCAGACACATAGAAACAAATTGTCAGGGCGCACTTCGCAAGTGCACAGACTAAAAAATTCCACACGCTCCACGCTCACATTATGCTGGGTCTACGTGCCTTAGCACCGCTGCTATGACTCCATCCGAAACACTGACGGTAGTTATAAAAACTGATAACATCTAATGGAATGATAGCATTGAAATGGGTGATATTCAGGAAGTTGTGAAGCTCTAAGCTAAACCAAAATAGAGTTAAAAAGGAGATTCAATACTGGATTCAAGTCATTAGGTGAAAAAATAAATGCTAATTAATCTCAGTGTATTCAGGTAGTGTAAATAATACGCCTTGATGATCTTGAGAAATGATAATTAGTCAATGTTATGTTCACATCCACAAAAAAACCCAGAGATGCAACCTTAATGATGCATAGTGTCTCAATTTGTCAGGCATGTGTTTGTACTGTTAGAATATATTGATGTACTGCTGTGTCTGAATTCAGATCGACAGCCTGGACGTGAAGGCGCAGACGCCTTTGTTCACAGCTGTCAATGGGAAACATCTGGACTGTGTGGTGGCCCTGCTGAAGGCCGGGGCCGATCCCAACGGCAGCCAGTACAACAACTGCACCCCGGCACTGACCGCGGCCCGGGAGGGCGACCTGGACGTGCTCCGGGAGCTGCTGCGCTTCGGAGCCGAGGTGGATGTCAAGCCCAAAGCCCCTGAATGGGCCTCCAACGCCACCACCTGCAGGGGGCCCCTTTATATCTGCGCTGTTTATGGACACATGGACTGTTTCAAACTGCTCCTTCTCCACGGGGCCAACCCCAACTACAACTGCACGGACGAGAAGATGCTGGCCAGGATAAAGCAGCCGAAGACGGTGCTGGAGGTGTGTCTGCGCTACGGCTGCGGGGGGGAGTACATCCAGCTGCTCATAGACTTTGGGGCCGACGTGTATCTGCCCACGCTCATCATTGACAAGACTACCAAGCAGAATGAGGCTCTGAATCTGCTGCTCAAAGAGAGAGGTGATAAAGTAGTTCCAGTTTGGTTCTGTGCATTGTACAAGTGTCAAGATGTTGATCCACCTTTTTTCTGTTTCTGTTCCAGTTTGTCCCAAAACACTGATGTCACAGACTCGGCTAGCGATAAGAGGATACCTTCCCTTTGGCAACAAGGAATGTACCATTGGAAATTTGGACGTTCCTCTGATCCTGAGGAACTACCTGAAGCACATCACATCTGAACTCCTATGATGCTCAACTTAGAATCACGATACATGACTGGATGACTGATTTCCAGTTATCTTATTTGTAGGACATCATACACACAGAAGATATATCATCCAAGTTCTGTAAATCCTTGTTTTTATTATATATTTTGAAGCTACGTAAGCTAAGTTTTAATATATAGTTGCGCTTTACAAATCTCATTGAAGTGAAAGAAATGACCATGCCAATGGGCCATGTCCTTGGGAAGTGTAACACCACGGTTGACCACTAGAGACCACAGTAATACTGCTCATAGCTCATTGAGGCTCCTCATATGATTTGTTCTTGTTCCCATACTGTACAGTCTCGGTTGAGTTATTTAGACATCAAGAAACACAAACACACAGAGACGGTGTCTGCATCGCAGCAGGGCGTCTTAGATCTTGCCTGAAAAACACTCTTGCATCTGCTGACTTCAAAACATGGAAACGGAACGATCAGCGCAGCCAACCGGGAGAATATGTTTGCATAAGTCTCATTATTCATTGATGACAGCATTTTCAGGCTTCAATTTGTGATTTTTTTCTCTTTTGTGACTTTGTAATATTCTTCTGAGAACGTTTTTATCTTCCGTTTGTATCCCTTTTTTGTAATAAATAAATGCAGGAGTTTATGTGTCAGCTGTTGGTAATGGGGACAGGAAATGATGTCACTAACAGGAAAACCAGCACAATGCTCCCACTCGCACATTGACGCCTAGACATGGAGTTCTGTAGAGGTTTTATTTTCAACAAAAGTACAGCTATATCAGATATGGATTTATTTTTACAGCGAAGTACAACATATTCCCAGTGCTTCTGATTACATCAAAACATATAATGTACATACAGTTGACATCTCCACTCTCCCATTCACAGTTTCTGGATTGAATAGGCATTATTTTTAATTTCTACAACAAATAATCAAAACTCAAAAGGCCAGCGAGAAAGAAAAGGACAAATGTTTGCATATGGTGACGAAGGATGTGGGTAGTGAGTACATTTTTCTGTGATAGGCAAAAATCCAGACCTCAAACTATAAGGTCATTTACAATGAGGAGATTTCCAAAAGTGGGATGTCAGTCTTCGGTTTAACCTTGTTGTCATTGAACACCACATCAATAATATGGCTCATTGAAGACTGTTGTTACCTGACTATTGTGAAACAACACAGGACTGCATAACCAACCGCGAGGAGTTCCTACTGATATGCTAAATGTGAGTGAACGCGCCTCACGGGCTGAAAGGAATGACATAAATCTGAGCAAACCTCTGATGCATCAAATTGACAGTCTGCTAAATTGGCTGTCTTGGTTTTATGACCGGAAATAGATAGGAAAAAAAAGGCTGTCCTCTCAGCTCTCAGCACAAGGTCAGATGATAATTATATAAGAGAAATAAAACCAATATATACACCCTTTTAACGGCATGGCCAAAATGGTTCTATTTAATACTGCATTCAATAAATACAAGTGAAGAATTTAATTTGTTACTGTCAAGTCAAAAGAATAATTTCTTAAGTAGAAACAAGAGCATGATATGAATTGTAATGAAGTACTGTATGTGTATGTTTGTTTGTTTGTTTGTGTGTGTGTTTGTGTGTCTACAGGATTATGTTTATTTTTAGCTCATCTCGAGAGGTTTTCATTTATTCAGCTCTTCTGCTTGACTAGAAATCTATACACAAACACCCATGATCAGTGCTAACTCCTATTTTGTTCACCGTTGTCATAGAAAAATGATACCCGTTTTACCTCAGCGGTTAATGGTATTCAAATCAAAATAAAAACAAATCAAAAACAGCAGTTTGGACTACGACAGTGCATGTTGAAGTCAAAGATATAACTTTAGAATGACAGTTTATAGTACCCAATATATCTGGGCGAAGAGAGCATTAGTGCCTTTCATTTCACCTATCAACAGTTCAGGAAAGTGTCCCACTCTACTTAATAAATAAAAACCAGAAGCTACAAAGCGGTGATGTGAGCTGGAGACAGGTGGACAGAGAAAATAACTCCCTTCAGTGAGATGGTATGGTCTTCACAAATGAATGGTTCCGCGGTGTGTGGTAAACAAAAAGAAAATCCCCCATTGGAAGTAAAATGAAACTAAACAATCTGCTAAGAGTTGTCTAAAGTCTCATGCAAAATATTGGATGCCACGAGCATGCATTTACCTGGTACTGAGGTCTACCGCACGCTAGAACTGGAACAACATTCGTCTCCAACGCAAAATACCAATATCCAAATATATGATCTGTTTTTTTACATTATTTACAGTGTGTAAGCTGATCAAGGTAAAATAGATGATTCTTCTTTTGATTTTTAATAATATACTTTGAAAACTAATAGACTATAATATATTTGAAATGAAACCACCGTTCAGCATGTTAAATAGATGATAACGTTTCTAAATTATTTCTGTGCAATAAAATTACCGCTATGTACGTGTGATATAATATGATAAGGTGTGTTTCAGTCAGTCCGACGGCACAGTATCTACTCATATGGGGGAAATGAAGAAAAAAAGGCATGACCTCTTAAGTTTCTGGATCTCCTGCCACTGGGGAAAGAGGAATTCCCGGTGTGTGTGAGAGAGAAAGTACGAGAGAGATGCGAGTCCCACACCGAAGGGAAAATACATGACTAATTCAAATCTGCCTGTGAAACTGAATAGATAATCACTAGTGGAATGCTGGAAGGCACTGTTAGATAGCATCTCTCTTCTCCGCAGCAGAACGGGCCAGCAAGTGTGCATGATTATGTGTGTGTTGGTGGCTTGAAGTAGGGGGGGGAGGGGGGGGGGGGGCGTAGCACGGGACCTGAGGTTATCATGGCCTGGGAACCATATCTTTTTTTTTTTTGCAGTGCCAGACCAGGGAATAATCTTCCAAAACAATCTCACCGGGAGCCATCTCTCTACAAACACCAGCAGCCGACTCACCCGTTTTTCAACGCTTTCCTTTTACTGAAACAAAACATAAATTACACAACATACAAAGCAATTCTAAAAAGGTCTTTTTTTTTCTTCTCCAGTAGGTTATAAGGCCTATAAGAAGGCAAACGAATGACATAGAACAATATATAAACTCTTTGATATCACGTGGTAGTGAGTAGTGAAGATATATAATGATATATCACATTGCACAAGTTGTCATATATGTACTGTCCATCAGGTGGTAATAATTCAACACAAAGTATCTGAGGTTTAAAGCATGATCACCAACCGTGTGTCACTTACATTCCCCACTGTAGAAAAGAATATACCTTCATGATGTGTGTAAATAGTTGTTTCCTCAGTAGATCTATTCTAAAACCTCATGTGGCGGGATCCACAGCATTGTTTGATCAAACCAATAATCTGATCACTTAAGCTGAATGCCAGAACATTGATCAGATCGGGAAAGACGACGGTGTGGGAGCTGAGATTTTAAAGCTGCGGTCTTTAGAGAGAAATGTGTCAGAGGACATCTGCATGCTACACTTTGAATTCACTTTTCTGCAGCGTCCTTTCTTTCAGTTGTTCATTTAGAATTTATTACGTGACCATTTCCCCTTGTGCTGGTTAAGGGATCGTTCTAATTTGTCACACTGGGACCCATTTAGCGTCCTCACACGAGAGGAAATAAAGCGTTCCTCTGACTGGATATGTGCTTTTTACAATGTGAGAGATAGAAAAGAATTAACGGAAGGAGTCTCTTCTCTAAATATCGCCCAATGCTTTCACTTTAAGCTGTTTCAGGAGGTAGGCTGTACTCTTTCCAAACGCCCAGTGAGCTGCCAGCACAGTGCTACAGGGGGTGGTCTCTGGGGGGAGAGTGTCGGGGGGGGGGGGTGAGGCGATGGGGGTTTTAAACAGAAGGCAGGTGGAGCGTATAGTCTGCCTATCTCCCGCGCCCAGCTGTTTCATCTCTCGTCAACCCCCCCCCCCCCCCCTGGGTGTGATGGGTTATGAATACCCTGTCAGAAGTGTTTGGTGAAAGGATGAAAATATTCTATTGATGTTCCCATCTATCGATTTGTTCCCTGACCCGTCGTATCGTGGCCGATGGCAGCCTGCCAAGAGAATGAAGCTGTTTCCTCTGAGAGCCTGTGACTCACTGAGGATGGAGCGGGAGATAGAGAGGAGAGAGCGAGGGAAACACTGAGAACGTCATACTGGGTGAAGAGAGGGTTACTATAATGCGGACAGCTAGAGAGGGGAGTAAAGGAGGGGGGGCAGACACAGTGATGGCATGGCTGCTCTGAGATCAGTGGCAGAATGGATCAGAGATGACGCCGAGTTTCCGCGGGTCCTTCGTCAGCTGTCAATTATTCAACCTCACATTCAGAAGAATGCAAACAAGCAATCTCACATAGCAGCAACATGTCAGCTTGTTCTATCACGATCTTACTACGAGGAAATGCCCCGGCTCTGCCTTCTCTCTCCAGACGATGGATTCAAAATGAATTAATATAACAATGTAAATAACTCCAGGACATTCAGATGGCGTTAGGATGCAGAATCCGAGGGGGAAAGAGTTCAGCCGGAGAAGCGTGATAACTTATAACGTTGCTAACATATATGAATCGTAACGTTTTTAAATGTTTAAATCCAAAGTCTTCAGTCCTCTTGCCGATCATATTCACAATAGTCCTTCATTTTTCAAAAGTCTCTTGTGTGTGTTTGTCGTATTTTTCTTCATGATGGGTCAGGATCATCCAGTGTTTAGTGCGTCTAAGAAAAATATCTGGTCCTTCAGAAGAGTCCGCGTATCTCTATTTCCTAAATGGAGCTAATCTACTAAAATTCTGCCAGAAAGGAGCCTGGCCTCTTTTGGATTGACTGAATTCAAAAACCTCTCCTTGTGCCATGTCCTCCGATACCTCATACTGCCCCGCGCTGAGGGGGTCCTGCGGGGGCGGGTATGAGGGGGGCGTGCACCTGTTTACACCTGAGAAGGCAGGTGCAAAAAGAAGCAAGACGGGAGTGGGGTGGGCGGGGGAGGAGACAAGGAGGCAGCGCGGGGGGCACAAAGCGAGAGAAGAAGAAAAAAGGTGGATGGCAAAAAGAGGAAACATCGTCAGTAAACGGATCAGGAAACGGACACAACAACACAACACCGAGTCATGCTAACGGAGTACAGGCACACGGACACACATTAGCATTCCTGCATATTAAACCTGAGATATGATACAGAATGATCATATGATGACGGTTGAATCGGGGAATTCAGCTCTAGCAATGACACAAGGGAGACTGAAGATGCTATTCAATCAAACTGTGTAGCGGGCAAACACGAGAACAGACAGATTCACGTTTTGATGAAACAAGGCATTTGGACAAGAGACGCTGTTCCTCCGTGTTTGTTGACAGCGCGTTTGTTTGAATAGCACCCCCTCGACACTTGAGAAACACAAGAGTGGCGAAAATAGAGCCAACAGAAAAGCTGTTAATATGCGCTTAACTAGAGTCTACGGCGTCATTTCGCTACAGTCTACAAGCATCACAACTAGTGCTAGTGCAGTAAAAATTAGATCAATATTCGGAGATGAAATATTCAAAAGTTGCCATGGCATCTTAGGAGGGAATAAAATTAGAACAGTGTCTGTATTGGGGGGTAATTTGCTTAAAATACTGAGCAGTTAGAAGGGTCTTTTGTTATATTGTATTAGATTAAACTGTGCTCCAGTGTTAATCACAACACCTCCCAATGCTGCTTTAGCAGTTGCCATGGCATCTTATTGTGCTAGCTCTAAAGGAGAACTCTAATGCATATACCTTTATCATTCTCAAACCATGTCCATACAACATGGCCCTCTTTTTCAAGATGAAATCTATAAATGAATCTGAAATTCAAGAGAGTACTTCACCTTGTGCCAGCCATGTACACATACAGCACTTAGAAAACACACAACACGTCTACAGGGGTCCTAACGTCAGAGAAAACATTCCAGCAAGGGGTTAATTCATACTTTAATGGATGGTCATGCTCATTTTGAAACTGGCAATAGTAAAATGTACACACATCTAGCCTAGCGCTCAAATGGCTAAATCTTAAAGGGGGATACCAGCAGGGGGGGACATGAGGGTCCTCTGTCTGAGGCTCTGTGAGGGGCTAGCATCTGGAGGAACCCGCTTGACATGTTCTTCTGTTACAGAGATATCTGGTGGCTGCTGGAGCTCAAGGTGGAGTCAGACATTCTGAAGGAAGAGTGTTGATATTTGAACATCCGCCTACATCCACATTAATCTGTATATCTTTTTAAAAACATGAATGCCCCCTTGTTGATGATTGGCTAAAATAAAATGTTGTGTTTCTTTTACCAATCCACGTTGTTTACCATTTACAGCATCAGGGGTGTTTGTTTTTTCAGCACTGCCACAAAATGGACCGCTTTAAGACCAAACTTCTACAGCAAATGTATTACCCATTTTATTTTGCGATATAGCAGAAGTATAACGGACACATAGTTTGAATGAAAATAAGCCCTGGAATAATGCTATATTTATTGACATGTTTAAACAATATAATAGTAGACTAATATAAAAGGCAATTAGGGTTAGCCGCCATACTGTAAGATGTTTGAGTAAACAGCTATGCCAAAGTGTAGACTTCTACTGAACAATATTGAGAGATCGCTGGCGTCTCCAGTCGACTTCAATCGCGGTTTAATGAAATGTGATTTTAGGGCTTTGATTCCTACTGTCCGAAATGTTTATGTGTTGATGGAAAGGCAGCATCAGGCTTTAAACTGGTTCCAGCTTAAACGGTGTATTAAACGTAATATACTCCCCCACATTTTATCTAAATGTATATCTAGCTAAATCTAAAATCAAAGTCTTAAGAAGCTTTGAGAGTAGCATTAGTGGCGATCTTAGGCTGTGAAAGAGGCAGGGACGCTTGAGAAAATTCTGACCGGGTTGAAAACCTTTTATTTAAAATGTGGTTCTGTTCCCGACTTCAAGCAAAAAGAAAATGTTGCCAACCCTCTTTTATTTGCATTTAAACAAAAAGTAGGGCATATATTTGAAGATCTATTAAATGATATTTAAGAAACATTTAGAATTTAATTAAAGTAAATTAAGACTTTAAAGGATGCGTGAAACTCTGCATGGGTAAATATTTTTGACTTTGAAAGTGTATTGTGTAAGAATTGCTAACTCCACCTTTAGCATTATTTTTGACATATTTGGCTGTAAAACAAATCTGAAAATAAGTCAAAATAATGCGATTGCTTTGATGTTTCTTCAATCTTCAAGACGTGATGTTGTATTATTGTCCTAGATTGCACTATGTAAAGTAATTACTGTAAAAGTAAACTATAAAACACACTTCAGAAGTATCAACCAAAAACAAGAAGGAATTCATTTTTTTACAAATCTGGATTTTAGTGATAAGCCCCGACAGCCACCCTAACTCAGTAAAAGGAAAAATGCAAACAGTTTGAAGTGTGGAATTGGTTTTCGAGACAAGCGTGACACAGGACCCACATGTCAGGGATGCAGGTATCGCCCTTTAAACTCAATACTTCATGCAAATAGCCCTCTGTCTTTTCATTGATGCTTAACGTCTGCTTTACAACTCATATCGATTCTTCCTCGTGAACGGGCAACAGACATTTGACTCAAAGCGATACAAAAAAAAGTGATATAGCGAGAAGACATGAATTCACGTGACTTTTCTAGCTTACTCAGTACACAGATAGTCCATTCATAAACAAAGTAGGCGTGTTTTAGAAAACGTGTAGACAGTTAAAAAAACAAAACAGAGAGGTTAAGGAGTAAAGAGTAAACAGCGATGAGAAGACAGAGCACACCAGCGAGGAAAAGAAAAGGAAAATCACCTGATATCTTCTTGTTGCCTCACCTTTCTGTTTGGTCACCTTTCTCACTGTCATGGCCGCCTGCCGCTTCTGGTACTCAGAGATCTCGAAACCTTAACCGAAACCATTCAGACATTTACAATTCATTAGCATTCATTTTAATTCTGATTTATTAAATACATTTATATTTGTTCACATTTATATTGTAATTTTTTTCTTTATGGCTTTCATTTGAATTTTTATTGTTTAGATATTTAAATTGTTCTCACATTTTTCTGTTGTAATGTAAAGTAATGTTTTTCTATACAGTTAAAATGATTTGCATACAGCTTTCATTGTAATTTAAAAGTATCATGTTAGAATTTTTTCAGATTGTATTATAATGTTTCTTTTTTACAGCTTTAAATTGATTTATTGCATATCATTTTATATTATTTATTTTTTTTTCTATTATTCTATATTTAAATGTGCTATTTATTTCTTTGTTTATGCTGTGCACCAATACACCAAGGAAATATTATTTATATATAGTATATTTTAATACTATTTTATTTATGAGAATAAAAGGGATGTAACAATAAATAAGAAGCTGCCTTTAACTTTAATTTAAAAATCTGCTATGAGACTTTATTGAGTTTTTCACAATAAAGTCACAATAAAGTAAAAAAAACACCCAAATAATTAATAACACATGTTGTCATGCTATGATGTGCATATAGCATGCTGTAGCTAAGTCAACATGTTCCTGAAACTGCATTCCCCCTGTGAATGAAACCTTTCCAAACAGGGCGGAGCAGGGCGGAGCAGGGCGGAGCAGGGCGGTGTGTGACTAACCGATTTTCTCGTCCTCCTGCACCATCTTCCTCTCCTCGTGGAAGGCCCTGAGCCAGCGGTTCTTCTCCTCCGGCTTCTTGGCCAGGAAGATGTGGATCTCCTCGCTGTCTTTGTTGCACAATTTGAAGGCGTTCTTCACGCTGACGTTGAAGTCGTCGTCGCGCCCGTCTGTGGCGTCCCGCACGTCGTAGCGATCCATATCGATGCGGCCCTTATAGTACAGGATGTCCCGGCGAATCAGATCCTGGGGAAGAGAGAGAGAGAGCGAGAGAGAGAGCGAGAGAGAGAGAGAGACGTCTGTTAGTGTGTGTGCGCTGAACCTCAGAGGTGTCAACAAGCATCCTGCCCTTGGTGTCCTGAGCCTTATGCAACCCTTTCCATCTGCTGCACACACACCACACACACACACACACACACACACACACACACACACACACACACACACACACACACACACACACACACACACACACACACACACACACACACACACACACACACACACACACACACACACACACACACACACACACACACACACACACACACACACACACACACACACACACACACACACACACACACACACACACACACACACACACACACACACAAATTGTGCATAACAATACAATAAATACATTTCAAATAACATTTGACAGTTATTTTATAACATTTGATTACAAACAATAACTATTTTATTTCCTCGATTAAGCACTTACTAAGTGTCCAAGGTCATATCCAAACTTTTTCTATTTTTCAGAGCAGTTACTTTATAGTAGAGAACTATCCACACTCGGATAGACAATATAATATGTCATAAACTAGTAATAAGCGCCCAAGTGTGTAAGATACATTAAAAGTTCAGAAATGCCCCAGTCAATGACAAAAATGATCTGTTTTATCTTCAAGTTTATCCGATAAAATAAACTAGATATTTATTTTTTACTTATATTCCAACTGGTACACGGAAGTAGTACCCAACTATTCCTTTCATCCTTGATTACTATTAAAATCATTTTGGGATATTTTATTATTTTTGGTCCAAAAAGAAATAGTGAAAAATGCTAAATTTAATCACCTTTTTAAGTTAACATCTCAGAATGTTATCAAACCAAAGTTGATATCTTTTGACTGATATTCATATTATTACTAAACAAGACAAAGAAATGCAGATCCTCACATTACTGTTGAATAATCGAGCTTTACCGCAGCGCATCATTCCATAAATAACCTGAATCTCTCCAGGAGCCGCATCAAAAACATCACGTTAAATATTGCCTGAGGACCAAATACCATCCAGTCACACTTCAGGGGTCGAGGAAGGTAAGGAAAAAATAAACACAGGCGTCTTTTAATAAGCATGCAGAGAGAAATCTGCATCCGTGTGCTGATAAGGAAGAGATGGGCGGAAAAGATGGAAGGCTACATGCAACGTGTTCCAAACTCCCTCGATGTTCGACAGTGATAGAGTACGGGGGAACAAATACGTTTGTGTGTCTTTGAAATGATTGCTCCTCTGTGACGCACTTTTCAAGCCTCCCTTAGTGTGTTTGTGCAGCGGTGTTGGTCTGCGTTTGTGTCTCCGTGTGCACTTTTGTTGGGTGTAGCCGAGCGTGAACATCAGTGTGACAGGAGAGCAGCCTCGGTGCATTAGAGCCCAAACTAACACAGCTCCATTTTGTAAAAGGTGCGGAGGATTTTGAACGCATTTCACTAAGGGCTGGTGCGTCTCATAGCGCATTGGAGTCGCAGCTGCAGAGTAAGTTCAGAAAAGTCTTTAAGCGTCTGCGTCAACAGCAAAGTGATATATCGACTTGTAAGAAGATAAGATGAGGCTGCGTTTGAGCTCGTCAGCTTGTTTTTAATCCATCAAGGTCTTTGTAAAAAGGAAGCAAAAGAACAAAGCGAGCGTACCTTCTTACAGAGGACCAGCTGGTGATCAAAGAGGAAGAAGACTCGCTGCTGGCTGCGCCCGTACGGCTGATAGATCCATGACAGCTCCCCGGTGTAGATCAGCTCCGAGCTCCTGTCCAAGATATCGTCGCCCTAGACACAAACACAATGTGTAAATGAAGGAGATACTATTCTTATAGTGAATTATCTAACCAATGTTGAACATAAGAGTAAAGACAGGTTCATATGATGGAGTACTAGTGTCCTTTAAGGTACACATAAATACAATTGGGCTACATTTGAAGGGCAAATATATTTTTTCGATTACATCAAATTACAAAGAACAACTTGGTAATGGATTACAATAAGAGTGCGGCATTAGCGAGAAAAGAAACTCACACATTTACATAAACAAAGCTCTCATTTTCAGGGATTATTAAATCATACATTTAGCAAGAATCTTATTTTGAAGTTCCTGAGATTAAAGTAATTATCATGTTGTAAAAAAACTGCAAAATAAACAAGGTAAGTAACTCATTAGGTATCTACTTCTCAGCTTATGAACACAGTTTAGTGAGTGCCTTCTGTGGCATTTTCTAGCCTGAGACGTCATAGTTATATCATCAAGTATAAGTCAGACCTATTTGTCTCTGAGGGGCAATTTGGACTGCTGCAGTGGCAGTAAAACAACAACAACAGACACACACGGAAAAAAAAGTCACAGATAAGAACAACAGATGAAAACACACAGGACAACAATTATAATATTAGGGAAAGAAAGAAAGAACGATTCATAAGATAGAAAGGAAGAAGGAAAGAAAGAAGGAAAGAAAGGAAGAAGGAAAGAAGGAAAGACAAATAAATCAGCTTAGGCTTGAAAACGTTTTAGTGGAAGTCTAACAAAATCAACAAAAATATATTACATTTAAAAAAAATGTCTGATAGTGAAAGTCCTTTTAAAGGAGAGTAACAAGGATTGACTTTGTGAATCTTAAAGGCATATCAATTAGATTAGTCATTAAACCCGTTCCCCCTCAGTAACCTTGAGATTGTGACCACATTTAGTGAGAGACATTGGGCTTCTATGTCAACTTTTCTTTCAATGCCGGGGCAATATCAGTAACCAAACAGAAGGACCAAACAGGCCAGAGCAGTTCTTGCCAATGAACAACATGAGTGGGCATTGGATGCTTTGGAAGGACTCCACAGAGAACACACAAACAAACCTCCCAGTCCAGAACGGAGGCTTGCCACTGGGCGATCTTGTCGATGTTCTCCAGTCTCCTCTTCCTCTCGTTGATCTGCTGAGTGACGTTCCGCATCACTGCCAGCGCCGCTGCCACGTATCGATAATCACTGCGGACACAGTGTACACATAATTACTCCTGGGGTGCTAGAGGGGGAAAGTTATAGCTCTTGGAGTTTGGCCATCCTTTAAAGAAACCCATGTCATGTTGCAGCAGTGAGTGATACAGGGTAGCCTATTAAAGGACTTATAAAGTCAAGTAAGAGCAATAAGTCAGCTGGAGCACGGTCCAACACCACACTGCTGTCTCGTTCTAATCAGCCACTTTCTCCATCCACTGTTAACTGAGCCGGATCTATCCCTCTGGCTTAGATGTGAAACGGATCCAATCCTCACTTTGGAAGATAATGTGTGTGTGACGGTGTTGTGTGTGTGCGTGACAGAGAGCAGGCCTATATCTGGCAGATTGTCTCCAGCTCCTAACAGTGGAACGCTGTGATCTGGCAGGCGGCGCTGGCACCTGTCCCTCTCTGGCTGAGAAAGGAGTCGCGAATGACCCAGAGCTGGCTGAGACGCTGAATCACTCACGCCATGTCTTGGTTGCTCCGCACGCATGAGTTTGCACATCTGGATGCCCGCGTCTTCTGCAAATGTTTGTGCACTGTGCTTGTGTGCTGCGTAGTGAGTGGGGAGTGTTGATGCATGTGCCAGCTAAAGCCCAAATTCATATTTAATCTGCAGTCTATTTATATCCGGAGTTCTACACAATAGCCATGGAGTGAAATATGAATGAGTTGATGTTCAGTATTGTAGTAAAGGTTTACGATGAAACTGAGTTTACCTGATTATATTTCACTCAAAAGCAATTACAGAAAGCTGGTCAAATAAACCCAAAACCTGCAACAGCTGCATTGCCACTGGTGTTTGTTTCGTCAGTGAACTAATCCTTAAAGAGGCCCTATTATGCATGTTGGGGGTGTCCCTTTCCGGTAGTGAGTTCAAAAGATTTTTGTGTATGTGAAAGGCAAACATCTCAAAGTTCACACGAGAGGGGGTTTCTCTCCCATACACTTCTTGGACTCCTTTATAGTGACATCACTAAGTAAAACTCACTCTCCGACACATTGTACGTTATAGGCAAAATCAAAAACAAAAAGCAAAACGCTCTGCTGATGAAATGTTAGCATGGCCAGAGAGTTCTGTACCTGTGCTCCAGCGCAGTGTATTTGAGAAGCTCAGCCAGCTGGAGTGGATATTTGCAGATTTTCTGGACAGGGGTGAGCAAAAAGCCGTCGATGGCAATGTCGATCATCTGCTGGAGGAGGCGACAGGCCTCGAAGAAGTGCTGGTACCTCCCATCCCTCATCAGTTTGCTCAGCTCCATACAGGCGTCCAAGTGGTTGTTACAGTATTCAGAATAGATCCAGAAACCATCTTGCTGTAGAGAATAAAGGGGCGAGAGACACATGATGAGAGATATGTACTGAATTCTCTTCTTCAGTGTCAACAAGAAGCTCTGGTTGCTTGGATGTTTTTTTATTATAGCAGTTTTCTTAAGATCATGACCTAATTATCTCATTATCTTGAAATAAACAGTTTGCTGTTGACTTAATTATCAGCACAGCTGCTATCTCAAGATAATGGGATAATTAAGTTCTGATGGTGTGATAACAGGCCAAACTAAATTATTATCAATTTAAGCTTCTCTAAGCTGGACAGTGTGTGTGAGGTAAACATATTTTCATCAAAGAAGTAAAGACTTATACGCCTAATATAATAAATAAACATTTGTACACTGCCAGGTGTCTCATAACAATAACAATAAAAGGAGTTAGGTGGTGTGGTAAAGATTCAGACAACAAATCCCATGACTACTATAGTATAGCAGTCATGGGAGTTGTTGTCTGAATCACAATTGCCTTCCACTTGGATTCTAACTATACGTCTCTGCTCAAAAATGAGTTTTTATAGTTAAAACATAGTTAAAAACAACCATGATCAAAAAAGTTAAAATGTTGATTAAACATCAATTTCTGATGCTTCTGCAACGCAGTGGCAATAGAGATAAAATGCTATTAAAAGGAGGGAATTAATTGATTAAAATTATGGATATTGATTCTATAGAAACATTTGGAATAAGGTCAAATAAACAACCTCAAAAAAGTACAACAGTTGTTTTTAGACATTTCAATATGGAAAAGTTACACATCGTACTTTTCCCTCAAACACTAATTGAACTCACGTGTTCTAAAAAGCACGGCCCGATTTCAGAAAGGTGGGGGTCGTCTGTGTTGTACTGTTTCTCCAAGTCTCTAACAAAGCCCATTTGGAACCTGTAGATGTCCTCGATGTTCCCGAAGATGACCTTCAGCTGGTCGTCATTGAACATGTCCACACGCTTCCTGCACTGGCGCAAATAGCCCTGAAACAATATGGGTTAAAGCTCTATGAAGTTCACAACAAAGATACAGTTTAACTGGCAGTAAAGTACAATGTAGGCCATAGCTTTATATATCTCATCAGTATGTTTGTTAATTCTTTGGAATAAACACGTGAAGTCATTCCTTAAACATTATTCATCCGAGTCGAAATGAACTTTGACTCTGAAGCTTCCGTAGAGTCAGAAACAATCTTGAGTAGGTCGAACTGTGGCCTCAATTTCAGTCGGTCCAATTCTTGTGGTTAATGAAATGCCCTGAAGCTTCGGCACTTTGGGAAAAGATTTACTGTAAGAGGTAGCTTTGTGCTATTTTACACTCCATCACCCAGTACCCTCTGTTTCTGAAAAACACATGCAAAGCATTTTGTGTTCTGCTTATACAATAGTAACTGTCAATAATGGAAAGTTCTGTTTTAAAACGGTGCGTCTGCTATTTGAGAAAAGTAATATATGTCTTTCCAAAACAATCAATGTGTATGTATCACGCCCGAGAGAGTGCGCGGGATGTTGATGCAAATTTCCGTAGTGGCCAAACGGTGTTACCACAACTTCAGTGTCAGTCCGTGATACTGCTGCAATTGTTGAAATGCTGTATATTTGATTGGGTGGGTTTGGAGAATTTTTGAACGGCCTGTTCTAAATCCATGTAAAGCACGTTGTGACATGCCTGTGCCTGTTTATTCCCTCAGGCAAGAAGTGCAGAGGTGAAATTTACGCTTTACTGCAACTATTTTTAAATATTACGCTTCACTCGAAATACAGACAAAGGGCATATAGAGGATTATGGAAAGATGATTAGATAAGCACAAAACATTAGCACTAGAAATTCCTGCCCACCCAAAGTCATGATGCAGGTGTTTAGTTTCGTTCTAAAATACGACCTTTATGTAACAGATGCTGTGCTGGTGGCAACATTTTAGAAATAACTGCTTCACATGCAAAAGAGAAGTATGCAGTCTTACTTTAACAAACTTTTTGTGAATTTAATCAGCAAGAAGGCCTGATGGCATTGGGCTACTGTCCTTAACAATAGGGATGCTCCGATCGATCGGTCACCGATCGAGATCGGCCGATACTCACTCTCTACCGATCGATCGGTGCTCTCTAAACATGCCGATTGCGGGAGCCGATCGCATGACGTAAAATACATGACACTTTTCTCTGTGCGTCGCAAAACAAGCTCGCCAAAATGGCTTCACCGGTCTGGCATTATTTTAAGGTGTCCGAAAAAGACAGTAAAATAGCGGTATGCAACGTGTGTGAAGCAGAAATCCTGCAGCTCCACCCGCCGGACTGGTGAGCGGAGCAAAACACACAAGAGTTAGACCTAACACACTTAGCTGTTTGATCTACCTCTGGAACAAGCTAAACTAGTTATAAATATATTTATTCTTCACTGTCGGGTCACTCATTACTAGATCAGTGAGCTGCATGAGATACTGACAGGCTGTCAGGAGAGGGAGAGAGGGCGAGACAGGGGGCGAGAGAGAGAGGGAGAGAGGAAAAGAGAGCGCTTCCGCTCATTTCTCCCGTGTTATTATCCAAAGTTAATGTAAACTTGAATAATGTACATCATCTGAATGTAATAATTAAGTTGATTGTTGTTTGTGGAAGCTCCAGTGAATGAGCCCCATTAACTGAGTTTTAAACATCACTTTAAATCAGTGTTTCTCAAACTTTTTCATACCAAGGACCACTTAACCAATAAAAAAACACTCGCGGACCACCTAACTCACCCAAATATCAAAAAACCGCATAGTTTTTCAAGAACAGATTACAAATCGCTTGAAAATGAAACAAGCGGCAGCATGTTTGATGAAGGTGTTGCGCTGGGCTATATCATGTAATTTAAAGTGAAACTTAACCTCGATCCATTGTGGAGATATTCCGGCGAGAGTGCGGAAAACTGAAATGTATTTATTTATTTCAAATGTGAAATGTTACCAATATACTCACGGACCACTAGGGGGCGCTCACGGACCACCAGTGGTCCGCGGACCACACTTTGAGAGGCACTGCTTTAAATGGAAGATTTAAAGTGATGTTTAAATCTTCCATTTAGGCTCCACCCACTCGATCTGATCGGCCCCAAAATTGTCGATCGGAGCATCCCTACTTAACAGTGTATTATATTGTTATTGATACCAGAAAAACCAGCATGAAGGTATGGAAAGGACATTGATCATCATAACTATAGTCTATTTCACATTAAAATATACCAACAATAGTGTAGATGCATATATGTATTAGGCTACAGTGAATTCATTTTATGCCATGTAAAGCTAGGGCCATATACAGTCACACAAATGCATTTAAAAATAATTACAGAATCTTATGAGTGCTCAGAATTGAGGACTTTTTAAATATATTTCAATAACAAAGTATACATTTGGATGTGTCATGTTTTGAGTTTTTTTTAATAAAGCGCCTTGCTTTAACTGAAACAAATTCCAAGGCTCTCGTCTAAATCTAGCCTGTCACTACGGCATGAATCATAAAATAATGACAAATGTAATCTGGGCTGAACGTCTCCAAGTGTGGCTGCTGCCATCGCTGTTTACAATTGACAAATTGTGTCTTAATATCTTGAAAACAAGAGAAAAAATATGCCTTGAATAGAAGTGTGAATGTGGGAGTGTGAAGAATTCATACTAGAGTGTTGTGTAGCATGAAATGGGCCGCTCCTTCTCTCACACACATTTCAGTTGATTCAGCTTCTTACGTGTGTGTGGCCTAGCATTACTATACTTGTGGGGACCTAAATCTGTTTAGACTCGCCTCCCTTATGGGGACAAAATGGAGGTCCCCATGAGGGGATTCATTAATTTTAGGGTGAAGACTTGGTTAGGTTTAGGGTTAGGCATGTGTTGGTTATGGTTAAGGTTAGGATAAGTCTCCAGGAAATGCATGTAAGTCAATGCAATGTCCCCTGAAGTGATGTATACATGTTATGCGTGTGTTTGTGTGTCTGTGTCTGTCTGTCTGTCTGTCTGTCTGTCTGTCTGTCTGTCTGTCTGTCTGTCTGTCTGTCTGTCTGTCTGTCTGTCTGTCTGTCTGTCTGTCTGTCTGTCTGTCTGTCTGTCTGTCTGTCTGTCTGTCTGTCTGTCTGTCTGTCTGTCTGTCTGTCTGTCTGTCTGTCTGTCTGTGTGTGTGTGTGTGTGTGTGTGTGTGTGTGTGTGTGTGTGTGTGTGTGTGTGTGTGTGTGTGCATTTGTGTGTGTGTGTGTGTGTGTGTGTGTGTGTGTGTGTGTGTGTGTGTGTGTGTGTGTGTGTGTGTGTGTGTGTGTGTGTGTGTGTGTGTGTGTGTGTGTGTGCATGGTTTAGTACCTCGCAGATGTCCTTGAGGTGTTTGATGTAGTGTCTCTCTGTGCTCATGATCTCGTTGATGACGTTGGCTCTCATCTGGTCCCGGTTCTGGAGGGGCGAGCCCAGACATAGGCAGTCATTGGTCGGGTCCAGGTGCCCGTTCTGCACCTCACTGGTCCCCTCGGATGGCTCCCCTCCCCCATCCTCCTGATTCACCCACAGCTGAGTAAAAAGAAACAAACACACACACACACACACACACACACACACACACACACACACACACACACACACACACACACACACACACACACACACACACACACACACACACACACAGAGAGAGAAACACAGAGCCACACACACACAAGCACTTGAATAAGAAATGTGCACAGTTAAGTCTCTTAAGAGTATATATCTGGCAAAAATGAATTAATAAACACGTTTAGGTATTTATATTAAAAGATATTTTCGATATAAGTGGTATTACTCACTCCTCATGAGCATGAAGGCACACTCACACACGAACACATATCTCACACACACAGAGCTTCATTTAGAGGGTCTCTGGTAGTTTGACCAGAGTGTCGCTCCATAAAAAAACGAGGGACAAACTGCAGAGTTTAAAATAAATATCTCTTTCTGCGCACAGAGATTATTTAATGCCCAACTCCGACCCTGTGTGTGACTCAAAAAGACTCCCTCCCCACCGCATGCACGTACACTCTCATTCAATTTCCTCACACGTGCATGCACCTGCAACACACACAGTACCCAACACACAAGGTGCACTTCACTATCTCTCATAAAAAGGGGCCAAGTGTGCGTGGTTTCAGATGTCCAGCAGCCAACACCTGATGACACACAGTTTGCCAAGAGAACATCAAAGAACCGACGGGTAGAATGCCAAACACAGGATGAGAAATGCAGCGCCACAGACAAGCAGAGTGACGGGTGGAGCACTGACTGCAGACGGAGAACGAGTAGCGCGGTGTTAAGACTGAGAAAAAAGTCAGAGTCAATAGTAAATGGAGAAAGTAATCAATATTTAAAAATAGAAATTTAAAAATCTAATAATGCTTTTAAACTTTACTTTTGACTCGTCAGTTCTGCCTCTGTATCGACCCCGTGGAGGATGGTGTGAAAACGTCATGTTAATGTTTGGTAATGTCGAGGGTACGTTGCGTAGACAGACTGGAGCGGGCGGGTGGGCGGGCAGGCTGGATGGGTGGATGAAGCTGGGAGAACGCACCTTTGACGTGGTGTTTTGGAACCGTGGAGTTGCTATGGGGTTGAGATAGAAAACCTGTTTTGTTTGGGGCTGAGGAGGGTGGGGTTCCACCTTGGAGAGAGAGAATGACAGAACAGAAAGATACTTTTTTTTGGTCGACAGTCAGTCAGCCTGTCTGCCCTGCCCTCTCAGGAGTGAGGATGGAAGGGTGGAGAGGTGGGGGATGGCCATGAGGTGTATCTGTGTGGGGAGAGGAGAGGGTGTGTGTCTGCTGTGGGAAGCCTCCACCTACAAACAAGGATGCTAGTTCTTCCTTCGGTGAGTAACAGAAGTAGGGAATAACATGCAGTAGCTGCGTCATCAGTGTTTAGTCCAGCTCAAATATGGCTGGGATTATATAATCACCATGTAAAGTGAGGACGTTGGATATTTAAGTGGGTTTCAAGGGTAGGAAGTTTAAAAAGGGGCCCATCAGCAGCTTTGTTTTTGCTGTCCCTGAACGCCCGATAAAAGGCACTTACTGTAGCTAGCTATTCTCTCATATCTTCAATGTTTACAAAAATAAAGCATTATTTAACAGTTTGTATACGTGTGTGGAGCAAGCACATCAATGGGCCTCATGCAGGAAGCATTACCAGTACATATCTCATATTTTGTACAATTTGTTCTTATTGCTTAGTACTTGGGATCCATCAATGTTTTTTTTGCTATTTTCAAAAGAATATTTTAAGCACTCTTACAAAGATAAAAAAAACTTCTAGCTTTCACAGTCCGGGAATCGATTCTCCAACACAAGGAATCATTATGTTTGAAAAATGTGAGAAACATTTAAAAGAAGCATGTAATCAAGTGTTATTATAATGATTGGATAATTACATTTGTAGGCTAAACAAATATATATTGGCCCATTGATCCTAATTAAGACTATAAAATCCCTGGAGGATGATAAAGCATGTGTCCAGCTACAAAGGAAGCATTGCACACACAAGTCTTTTTAAATCTTTTAAATGTCATCATCAGTACTGACCCTCAGAAAAAACAAATGTTGACTCATTTAACAGTATTTTCATTTGACTACTACTGAAATTCTTCTTTTTATACAGTATATTTGTTTTTTGTAGACATTGCTCCAATTCTCGGGCATGCACCCGGCACCTGCCCTTATTTAGTGTTCACTGGGCGTTACCAAGGCTAATTATAAACACTTGGCCATACGCCTCCAAATTACGGTGACGTGTTATTTATCATTCCGCACACCTGGGTATGAGTAGATATGCATGTTAACAATCTAAGGTTGATTTTTTATGTACTTTCCTCCATAAAATCAAGAGAAATCCGCTGCATAAGGCCCGATGCTTGCGACCCATGTGTGTGTTTTTGTGTATATGACCTCAACTTGTGTGCATATGTTCATTCCAGTGTGTGTGGGCGTGTGTTTTGTCTATGATGTCCAGCTATGGCCGCAGCGAACTCACCCGTACGAAGCTGGCAGGGAACCATCCTTCCTCCTCGTCAATCTGGCCCCACCACCAGTCCTTGTTGGAGGCGTCCAGCACCTTGATGACGTCACCGGCCTTAAACGCCAACTCCCGGTCCGCCATGGTCACATGGTCCCATACCGCCTCAGCGTTGACGATTGAACCTCCACTTATCAACTGGAGATATGGGAGGGAAAGACAGACAATCTTACGCTTTATTCTCATAATGTGAAGCGCTGTGGGAACACTACTGCAACAGCATGAGGACCAATACTGATCCACGTGACCTAAAACAGCATCGAAATCAAATTTATAAGCGATTGTAATTCAGTATTCAGTCTCCTTTTGGCCTCAATTTATGTGAATCCTTGTTGTTAAGCCCACTCAGATTACTAATTATGTAAATACACACCCTCAAAGCCAGAGCCCCAGTAGCAGCTTAGGGATTGCAAAATAGGACGACACAATAGCCAAGACACAGACCACACTACGACACAACAAGATACGACGACACAACAAAAAGAGCAGAGCCATTAGTGGAGAAACAACACAGCGTTCAGAAGCACAGCACCAGTCTCCACACAGGGATGGTAATTGGCCCATTATGACATTAGAATAATTACATGTGTTAATGTAATATAAATGCAGAGGAGCAAACAAATGTGAAGGGATAATCTCCTTTCCCTCATACTGTCACCATGGCTTGTTATTTTATCAGCGGCACAGTCTTTGACAAAACATGGAAGGGTGACTCATCAAATCTGTTCTATTGATTTTAGCATCATGAATTAATAATGTGGACATGGGAATGAATGTTTTCAACTGTGCGCATGTACTGTTATTTTTGCGAGCTTGCATTGGGAACAGTGTGTAATGTTTCCTGTCAGGTGATCAGTATTCTACAGGGGTTTCAGAGAGGCTAAAGGTGGTTCTCATTAAAGGACAAGAGATGGCGGACAATGTTCCCGAGAAGGACCTGAGCCTGACATCATCCATCTACCAAACGGCCTATTCATCCATCACACCAAGGCTTTGTGGCCTTTGAGGCGTGCAAAAACACTATATGTGCACACGTGCAGCCACACTTCCCATACATTAAACCCCTGCATGCAGCTGTGGCACGGCTCCAACAGTTTGTTCCAATTGTTCTCCCCGACGTAGTGTTCATCAGCATTCTCCGGTCCGGAGCTAACCATGCGTGGAGTCCCTGGGGCTGTGGGCCGAGCAGCCAGCGCTAACCGAGCCTGACAGGAGCTGCTTAGTCTCTAGGTAAGGAGTTATCAAAGGCCTGGAGACACGGGATGTCACATGGACGGACATTAAGTTAGTTCTTCACTTGTAATAAGGCTTCTGCGTATTAATATTGAGGTAGTGTTACTTTATAAGCTGAGTTTGTTTCGCCACTCTTTTATTCTCTGCCTCTTATAAAATGAAATCCCTTGATGGTAAAACCTCTTTAAAATGCACCTCATCACTCCAGCACAAATATGCTATTCTACCTATGTGCTGATGCGGTGTGTTTTAAAAGGAGGTCCATAGGAAACCGCATACTGTGTGTGTGTGTGTGTGTGTGTGTGTGTGTGTGTGTGTGTGTGTGTGTGTGTGTTTGTTTGTATTCAGCCGAGCCCCCCCGTGAGGATGTAATCTCTCTCAGCAGCTACGTTGCCCCTTCAACCTGTAGACAAGCCTTCTTCCCCGATAGCTTTACTGTGACGCCTGCGGGCATACGAGCCAATCAGGGGCAGAGGAGGGGGGACATAGGGAGGGACCTCCATGCCTGGAAGGGGAAGAGCGACCGTCGTCATGGCGACAGATGAGGATGCTTCACTGGTATTGACAAGATGATGGGATGAGGTAAGGACGCTTCAGGAGGCACCAGAATATGTCTAAATTTAAGTGTGTGTGTGTGAAGCAGCAGACACACAAAGAGTGAAGTCTGAATAACTGCAACATCACTCTGTTAATTAAATATTCAAATAAAAACCGAAGTCAGTCGTCGATCCAGTAATAAGATAATTTCTATGTCAATGCTAAATTGCAGAAATTTACACAGTGGAGGCCTCTGCACGCAGGCTCTAGATCAAAGATGTCATTGAGAAGGTGGATCCAATCCCGTATGGGAGCCAGGGTAGCAATAGATCTTATAACCTATACATCAAAGCTCTCCACTCTAGAAAGAGAGGAAGATTACCGCAAAAACATGTGTCACGCTGCCATGGAAACAGCACCAATGAATAGTACTCAAAAATATTTTAAAATCATTGGCGATTCAAGAAAAAGGAATCATATTGGAATAGTTACTGGAAGCCACAAAACAGAACCAATAGAAGAGATGAGCCTCTGCAATCAGGTCAGATTGACTTTTTGCTTCTTTACTCTGATGCCTGCTTTCCCTAATTCAGCCCCATCCCCCCCACCCACACGCTTTACAGGACAACCCCATTTTCAGCCCCATTCACTCAGAGCACAATCTCTCCACTCCCCATCAATCTGCGGTAATAAAGCCAACAGACGGGCAGAGTGAAGGGGAGAGATAGAGATCCATTCACAGCCAATGTTCCTCCCCTCATCCCTCCATCTCCCTAATGAGATCAGCACTGCCCTCCCTGATACGTAGCATCATTCCCCCCCCCTACATGTCTGAATAAATTAGAAATTACATTACATAATCAATCTCCCCAATCCCTGCCTTAGCACTTCTTCACACCTACTTGATCAATGTGCAAGACACACAGAAGTCTCATTATCTGTGTGTCTAACAGCTGTAATGACCTATGTCATGATTATGGTTACGCTGCAGTTACAACATCAAAGATCAGAGGGCCAAACTGCCGCCTTTACACCGCAAAACCTGTATTTGGGTCAATGCAAATGAATGCAGAGAAATGTATCCCTATATATGGACATATGGGACAATGCTATCTGTTTCATGGAGGCCAACATGTGAGAACAGAAAGCCTATTGATTTGACTATATCATATTTGCAGTGCAACACATCAGCATTCACTGCACTGGCAGCTCCACTGCATTCCAACATCCTCCTCTATCTCTAGCCATAGCACATCTGCAGCAAAGCACCTACAGCATCCCTGAGCACCCGCGCACGCACACACACACACACACACACACACACACACACACACACACACACACACACACACACACACACACACACACACACACACACACACACACACACACACACACACACACACACACACACACACACACACACACACACACACACACACACACACACACACACACACACACACACACCTTACCATGTTTGTGGCAAACTGTTCAGAGAGTGTATGCATGGAGAAGTCCGGCTCATACAATCATGATAATTAAATCTCTTTTGAGAAGCGGTCGAGGGGATGAGTCCTCCGCGAGAGCTGAGCGATGTCGAGCAGCAAGGTGCCGTACTCCAGAAAAGAGGCTCCTCTTTCCGACGCACTGAGTGAGTCTCGCGCTCCGTCCTCCCTGTGTCTGCCAACCCTGTTATGTAATACACTTATACCCCGAGTCTGGGAGCCAATCAAAGACGCTCTGCCTAAAACCGGTGAGAAATACACTCGCATCCTCACACACGTTGTTGTCTCGCTCTGCACACACCATGCGCACATTGACACTTCTGCCTGCAAAGCATTTAATGGTCCTCTATTAGGAGGCACCTGCCCTGGAGGGGATTACAAATGTGTGAACGCTCGGGACGTGTGCACCACTCAGATGCAGAGAGAAACTACAGATTAAACCCACCCAGGCTCATACACACATATACAACTTAATATATGAACACACATATGCACTATGTAATCAATGCAGGTCATCTGAGCCATAACCACTGCAGTGTAGAATACTCAAATGCTATGATATAGTAATGTGGAGGTCCTGCATTGAACAGAAGTAATTAAAAACACACATCCACATGCCTAACCATGTGATTAAAGTATTTATTTGTATACATGACTGCAAATCATTTCTTTCCTTCACCTAAAGTACAACATTTGCCACTCAACTAGACACACATGGCACTTAGCCTCGAGTGTGTGAGTGTGAGAGCACATACGGTGTCTTTAAATCCCAGCCAGCCAGCCTACCATCCCTATTTATAGGACCGTCATGGACAGGCTTTTAGCATATCTATTTCTGACATTCATTCAACATTCATGACACCTGGCTTCAATCCTTTATTATGTTATGGCACAAGAAGAAAAGAGGAAATGTGTTTGTTTTTTTCATCTCCATCTGACATGTATTTTCACTTTCTTATATAAGAAATATGCAGGTGTAATAAAGTGCAGGCTTCAGGTGCCACGTTGAAAGTAAGTGAAAAAGTGAATATAGCGGGCTCTGAAATGGGAGCTGAGTTTAGCTGCATCTAAAATGGGGGAAACCTGGAGTGATGGAGGCCCTCCTTTATTAGGCCTAGCCCTGGCTGCTATTGGTTACTGCTCAGCTGAGATTACAATGATCCTCTGGAGTCTAGCATCAGCAGCAGCCTCTCACTTGCACCGCTATTTGCTACAAATATCACATTTCCTTCAGAGGAAGAAGTCACTGCTCAGCTATAAACTGCCATATTGTGGATGTGGTGAATCACAAGAGCAAAACAAGTCCTGACGCAGCAGTAGGCTGGGATTACAAAATACACCACAGATTCATTTTTTCATCTCAAATGATTATAGAATAACGTTAATCCATGCGCATTGTCCACAAAATACAACATGGAGGAAAGAGGGGTATCGACGTAGAGGAGGGTGGGGGGGGGACATGTTTATATGCGAGGGGATATGCATTTCCAGTCACCACAGAGAAGGATCTGTATCCGCACATCTACGAACACCACCAGACAACACTAGCTATCATAAACGGTGAGAGGACACAAGACATAAAGAAGGATTGGGTAAGGGGGTAACAGAAATACATTATGTTGTACCAACGTCATTCATTTCAACGCGTAGCCGTGATGGAGCGCCGGGTGTCCCCGCTCTCGACCAAAGCGCACCGCCTTTCTCTCCTCTCCTGTGTGAAAGTGTGGTGCGCTGCGAACCGGGCCCCAAGCGCAGATCCATTAACGAGTACCGAGGATGAACATCAACAGCACGTTCACAAGCACCAGAACCGCGATCACAGTAAACACCGCGCAAGTCTGGACATCCAAGGCCATGGCGCAGCGCTGCAGGCCGATGCTGAGATGCGGTCTCAGGTTTCTGGCGGAATTCAGCTCTCCACGGCGTCTAGACACGTAGCCTCAAAGCCACGGAGAAATCCACCATTACAGTGAGGCGAGAAATGAGAAAGAAAGATGCCCCTACGCCTCCTCACAACACGCGATGTAATTCATAAAGGCACGGGAAGAGATGCATCATTCCTCACCATCATCATCGTCATCAGTCTGCACCGCGATTTCTCCCCGCTAGTCAACACCTGCCGGTGCTTCGCCTCTTCCCCTTAAACCGAGAGACTCAGGCCAATGGGTTCTCAAAGCAAACAAGAGAGAGGCTGTGCGCAGGCTGATCGCAGCTGCCGAGCTGCCTTCCGGTGAGTGGGGACCAGCAGAGAGACGGGCTGTGCGGCTGAGAGGCGGTCCTGTATTAATACTGAGGCTGCCGGCTTCAGCCATCACCTACAGTCGGGGGAGGGGCACAGCCAGCCCCTCACTCACTCTCCCCACATCGACCACTGAGGCCAGAATCATAACCTCATCCATCTCCCACCGTCTAAAAATATCCCCGTGCCGTCGTGATTTATCATTTATCATTATCGGGCCGTGATGAGGGAGAATAAATGTCACAATAATGGATGCACGTTTCCTAAAGTGATCACCGTCTTATAATTTTATTGGCGTAATGTCAGCCTTTTCTGCCAATTTGTCTGTGGACACGCATCAATCAGATACAGTGTGCCCAGTTGATCTGATAATCAGCCACGTTCACACCCTGTGGTGACACAGGAAGCAGGCACTCTGATGTGCCATCTATGGGAACTAAAGAAATCTGTGCATGATCAAAAACGTATTTTATAAAATGCACATTAAAAGTCGAGCAAATTCAGAAAATGTTATCCTTTGGGGGAGAAAAGAGACATTTGAAATAGCATACTTATGTCTATTTAGTTTGAATGTATGTGACTTTTAAATTGTATTTTAATGTATTCATTATTGTTATTATCGATGTAATTATCATTACTTACTAAACATGTATTGATAATTATTGTTTGCTTTCTAAGGTGGGGGCATTGAGCACTGTGTTTTTGTGTGTTTTTTTTCCATGTTTTAAATCAATAAAAAAGGGGAAGATCATCCTAGTCCAGAGTTTCAGAGCTTTATGCTGATGATGCTCGGGGAGTGACATCATCATTTCATAGCTGCACTTATGGTAATACTGGTTGTTTTTTTAACCCTTGGTAATGCATGTCCATCCATAATAATCCGTGTATCTACCATCCAATTGTTTTTCTTTATTAAACACGTAAACGGAAGAGCGTTTGAGAGGCCTTTTTTTGAAAATGTATGTTATTAAGGGCTGTAAATATAATAAGCCTATGTCTAAAATGGACAACATTGTTAGGATATTTAAACTATACAGCGATTCTGCACTGCGGTCAACTCAGCCGTCTCTCGCGTTTTTTTTTTCAAATCAGCTGCTCTTCATTATTCCTGCTATATTTGACGAGTGATCCAAATATGTTTTACCACAAGTTCTTAAGGAAACTAATACTGTTGGACTCGGTACTAGTTTGACTTCTACCAGAAATAAAATTAAGTACTTTTGCTGTGTACTTTGTGAGTAATCCACTGTCAGAGTCCCCTCCATAGTAGGCTACATAATGCATGTTTTTCTGCTATCTTTGATGAGTGATAAAAATATAATTTTACCATTAGTTCTTAATGAAATTGATACTGTTTGACTTTGTATTAGTTAACCTACTTACAATATGTTGAAGTACTTTTACTGTGTATGTTTTGAGAAATCCTCTGTCAAAGTTCCCTGCTGAGAATAAAATCAAGCCACTTCTGCTAAGTTTGATGAAGGAATTCTTTTTTGTTGCCATTAGTTCTTCGTGAGATCAATCCTGTTGGACTCGGTACTAGTGAAACTACCCCCACAAGTACTATGAAGTACTTACTGTGTACTTTTCCAGTACTCCTCTGTCAATGTCCCCTCCTGAGAACAAGAATGCATGTTTCTCTACTATTTTGAATAAGCGTTAAAAAAAAACTTTCTTCATCAGGCTGATATTGTTGGACAGAGTATTTTAAGAGGATGGTAGACATGATATCAGCAATATTTCCAGTCAGTACTCCGGCAGCAGCATTTTTACCCCTTGGAAAGTCTATAGAGACTGGCCTGGATAGCTGGTCCCAACTCCTTCAGCACTGACACACTCTGTCACTCTTGTTGGCCTCTTATGATGCTGCTGTCTTTTAATATACTGTATGATTATTTCTCTGCTCCTAGTTCATTGCTCGCAGATTCTGTAATCAACCCCAGTCATTGCATGTCAGTCAATAGAGCTTTGAAAAATGTGTCCAATTCAACAAAATGTTTTTTTGTGAGTGAAGGCCAGAGCTAAATTATAGATTGTTTGATTGTGTACTTACAAGGTGAGAGAAAAATAAATCCACATCCTCCTATGAAACGTATTTTATTTCCTTTTCCATGTTATACTTACTTGCATTAGAACATTTGCATGTTGAACTACATGATATCCTCCCCAGCCTCAAGGAAATACAATAAAATAAATGGATTCATAATTTTAAAAAATTGATACAAATGTATAAATTAATAATGTTGTGTGCAAACATTTCCAATTTAAATATAAAATGAAAAATAAGTTTACTTTTGAAATTATTTCTCACAAAAACCTTTCTAAATTATAGTAAACTATTAAAAAAGGTTTGGTCAATAAACGTTTTTCTGCCTAAAATAGTTGAAAATGAACGTAAACTATATCAAACATCCCATGCATGGCAATTAACCCATTTTTGCCCGCTATTTAAATTGACTTTGGTTAGTTAATACAAATATTGATATTATATATATATATATATATATATATATATATATATATATATATATATATATATATATATATAGATATATACTGTATATATATACATATATAATTGATGCAGTCTTTCTGAACACCTTTTTTTTTTAAATACTGCAAATGAAGAATACTTTAAATGTTCTGCACAGACAGTGCCCTAAATTACAGCAGTTTAAAAGATTTGTGAAAGGATACATTTTATTAATAAATATTGCAAAAAAGGCATATATCCTGGCCGGCTTAACCAGTGTGTAATTCTTCAAGCACCACAAGATTCAGAGTTTATACAATTCTGGGCCATTGATTGTGTCATTTCTCCAAACACATACAGTAAAGATGCCTGTTTTGAAGCCTTCAAAGGGTGCAGGAAAAGGCCTTTACATTGTATTATACTTACAGACAGGGCTATTCAGTTAAGAGAAGAGAAAAATGAAAGCAAATTGTTATAATGGGTGATGTAACATTAATGACAGACATAATATGAGGTCCTTGGCACTCAGACTTTAGAGGGGTCATTGTGTGATCATGGGGCATCACCCTTACAGCATCAGGACAATATCATATGGAGTCAGACACTGGAAGTGTGCTGGAGGCGTTAACTGGGACTAATGGAAGGATGAGGCTGATGAGAATGAAGAATCTGTGACGAACTAGCAGCTGAGAAATAATCATATATTAAAAGACAGCAGCATCATAAGAGGCCAGCAAGAGTGACAGAGTGTGTCAGTGTGCAGTCTACCATCCTCTTAAAATACTCTGTCCAACAATATCAGTCTCATAAAGAAAGGTTTTTTAACGCTTATTCAAAATAGCAGAGAAACATGCATTCTTGTTCTCAGGAGGGGACATTGACAAAGGATTACTGGAAAAGTACACAGTAAGTACTTCACAGTACTTGTGGGGGTAGTTTCAGTAGTAGTGAGTCCAACAGGATCGATCTCACGAAGAACTAATGGCAACAAAAAGGAATTCCCTCATCAAACTTAGCAGAAGTGGCTTGATTTTGTTCTCAGCAGGGGACTTTGACAGAGTATTTCTCAATAAATACACAGTAAAAGTACTTCAATGTATTGTAAGTAGTAAGCTAATACAAAGTCTAACAATATCAACTTCATTAAGGTAAAATTGTCTTTTTATCATTCATCAAATATAGCAGAAAACATGCATTATGTATGGAGGGGACTCTGACAGAGGATTACTCACAAAGCACATAGTAAAAGTACTTCATTTTATTTCTGGTAGAAGTCAAACTAGAACTGAGTCCAACAGTATCAGTTTCCTTAAGAACTTGTGGTAACAAATATTTGTATCAGTCGTCAAATATAACAAGAATGAAGAGCAGCTGATTTGAAAAAAAAACGCAGAATCGCTGTATAGTTTAAATCTCCTAACAATGTTATCCATTTTAGACATAGGCTTATTATATTTACAGCCCTTAATAACATTAATTTTCTGGGCTCAATAAGTGTCTTGGCCGTTTTCGTTGTGATCGTTAAATTCCCCTTGTTTATAATAATCACCGGTCCTTCAGCAGGATACTGTAGTGATTCAAATTGTGATTTTAGCAAACGAGTGCTTTTGTTTTGAAATCACTTCCGTGAGTTTCGCCCCGCCCCTCGCTCCAAGAACCATTTGACCATTTAGTAAGGTAAAAAGCAAAAAGCAAAAACGCCTCTCAGACGCTCTTCCGTTTACGTGTTTAATAAAGAAAAACAATTGGACGGTAGATACACGGATTCATAATCCACACACTCCGAGTTTAACTCCCTATGAATTGACCTTGATATTTTGTAAATCAGTTTATCTCCCATTTAATGTAATAAAGAGAGACACTCGTATACCTTAATGGGACAAGGATCAAGTGCATTAAGCTTTTTGTGGATATATTTCAATACTCATTTTAATGGTGAATGCTAATGCGAGGACACACTCAACACAATGGATTCCAACTGGTTTGTGAGAGTATCCCGACCCCTTTATCATCGTTGAGGTGCCCTTGAGCCACATGTTCAACCTTAAGAGAAGGAGCGGCTCAGTGTCATACAGAGGACATTGTAGGTTCAGAGGAAAACCTACCTTGGAAAAAAATTAAAAAGTACAAAATACACAGCACCAAACCTCAACTAGAGGGTGTGTCTATGTTAAGTCCTCTAAACTAAACTAACACTAATTTGCGGAATAGAAAATATATTCAGAAGGACTGAGGTTTGCCCAGAACTTGTGGTGAATTTCATTTCCAAGCCCTCAGGAAAACTGCGGTAATCATGACGCCCTTAACTCTGAAGGACAATGACATACACATATTGAACAAAACTGCAAAACTGAGTAACACTTTCCTGAGCGTCATACACATTTAAAAACAATAAAATTACCACAACCAATATAATTTCCCCAAAAGTTAAATGTAAAAGTTCCAAATAAGCTGCATAACAATTTGCCTGGTGATATGTCCATGCAGCATTAGAAGTAGCAGGTTGTTGTTAACAGTTTAGTCAGAGGGGACAGAAGCTGGAGACAGCTTGAAATTTGAGCAATTACAATAACTTTCAAAAGCATCCCAGATTCTTTGCAAGAAAGACATATCATGTCAGTTAAAACTGCTAAAACCATTCCTGCAGCTGCTATTCCATATGCTCAATATGTTTGCTCTAATTTGCACTAAAGTACGGCTAAATGAACACATTGCAGTTGCTGCTAGCGTGGTTAGCTTTTTCTTATAGACACAGGGCCAACATAAACAAACTATGCTGTTTGGATGTTGAACATATAGATGGATACATAATCTGTATAAAACAACATTGTTGGGACAATGGGACAAATCCCATTGGTGTGTGGACTATGATTTGGAAGCTTTGGGTTTGGTGTTTTCACCATTCTTTTTTTGGGAACTTCACATGCCATGTGGGTGGAGCCAAATACAACCAAACAAGGTCTTTCTTTAGGCGACGGACATGTTATAACTAACTCTCCTGAACAGAAAACAAACCACAAAAATGTAACATTTCGGAAGAGAGAAACACGAACAACACTAAAACAAACACTATTGTGATTACGTGGTTGCCACTCCATAAATCCTACCTTATTGTCCACTTGACTTTTAACGGGACCATAGGTTTCAAAACGAACATCATGAAATGTAAAATAAGACTTGGAACTAGCATCTGATTGATTATTGATGATCATAAACTTCCAAGGATGATTTAATGGTAATACATTAAGGGAGGAATGGACTCAGACATATACACTAACTGACTTCTAATAACAATGTGTGGAGTGGCCCCCTGCTGGCTATTAGAGAGAGTGCAGATTTTTGGATGGATACCAGATTAGTGGGTTACATTTCAGGATTATTTTTGTGAAGCTTCTGATGATTGGACACATTCAATTCAATCTTTATTTCAGACTCAAGGTCCATATCACATATAAAAAGACAATACACACATCAATAAACAAGATAACAAGCTAAACACAAAACAGATAAAAACAAACAGATAAAAAACATAAAATCAGACCAATCACAGCCAGCCACACATGCTCACTGTCAGTATAGGCTATTGCGCCAATGTCTCCAAATCATGGAAGAGAACCGAGTAGAACTCTTCACAGGGTTAATTAAAATCGAGATGACATGATTATCCGAGTCTTCTAGGCGACACATGAATTTGTACATTAACTTTCTTAAGAAGGCTTGACAAGTAGGTACCCCCAAGGTAACAAACAGCTGGCTGGCACTGTGCCATCTTGGTACCCTCAGCAGCAACCGTAAAGCATCATTGTATGCAACTTTTAGTTTGTGTATGCTTCTAGCCTTGTAGTTACTCCACAGGTGAGCCGTGTACAATGGTCTACAGAAAGCTTTAAAAAGTGATACCTTGACATCTACAGAGTACTTGTGAAATTTCCGCATTAATATGTTTGCCTGGGCATACAGTTTGCAGTGTTGTCTATGGATGTCTTTGTCATCTGTGAGATCATCAGAAATATAATGACCAAGGTACTTCATCTCACTGCACACAAGAAGAATGTTGGACATTGTTTTCCCGCCTTAAATCTTCTCCTGGAAACCAATCTGTGAATCAATGTAGACACAGATGACCTTTTCCCCAAAGCAGCAAGCTTTGTTTCAACTTTCAAACCCTAGGTAAAGGAGGGTTTGTTATTCAAAACTATTTTTTTTGGTGCAGTATTCCTTTAAGACTCTGTTCTGATTGACAGGCCAAAATGGCTCAGGCTTCCATCTGATGCACGTGTTTGCCATTGGTGTGCACATTATTATTTTGGCCTCCAGTTGTTTCACAAACGAGTGCACCCCAGCCTACAGCTATTGTCCTGGCGTCTGCGCCTCTCATTGTCAGCAGATTATGAAGAGAGGCACAACAGCACCATGAATGAATTCATAAAGGGGAATCGGTTCAATTCCAGCCACCAACTCGTCTTCCATCCAACACACGCCCAGACACAAAAACCCTCTCCGTACTACACTCTGTCTTCAAATGAGAGCCTCGGGATGGGTAAAAAAACCTGAGAATAAGTTTAAAAGAATAACACAAAAGGAGTGCACTATATCAGTATTTTTAAAGCCATAAATTATTTCGAGGGCACTTTCTGCACATACATGCTGATAAAAGCAATGGCTCCTGAAAGCCAGGCTTTCAGTGGGTTGCTGTACGAGGCATCACAGCTGAGATATGACAACCGTCCTCAAACAAGATACAAGATCCTTTTTTTTCTTGCTCTGTGCTTGGTGGTGTGTGTATGAAACGCAGAGTGAGCAGATTACATAAGCCTGCCCTACCTCTGTGGGCTCCCTCTCCAATCTCCCTGACATTTAGACAACAAAGGTCACATCTGAAAGTCTAAATCTGCACAGACACCACGGCTAATATACTCATACATATACAAAAGATGGGGAGAGAGGGGGTTTGTAAAAAAAGAGGCAGATTATATCCCACCAGCAGAGGATAACATGTTGAATAAGATTACGTTTACTGTATGTGAAGAACATGCAAAGATGCAGTTAATCAATACGACTTGCATAATTTTCAGATGCTACTATTGTGAGGGATTTGTACAAATCATTTGTACTGTCATCAGCCTTTTTCTTTATTCTTTGTAAAGCTTCAAATGGGTAGTATGTATAGCAGGGCCATGGTAATTGTGTTTTTTTGTCCCCTCAATGTATTAACAGCGATGTTTGAATTTGCAAATAAGGAAGTTTCCACCCAACGCTTCAGTTTAACCAATATGCCATGCCAACCAGTTAAGTTGCAGTTTACGTCCATGTCTGTTCAAAATGTCATCACTTAATAATTCTAACCTTTTAGACATGCGTGAAATTATCACAATTAGTATATAAAGTATTGAGTAATGGCTGAAAATGTGTTTTGTAAGGTCACAGCTGCTTAGACATTTGTCCACCAAATAAAAATAAGATTTTCCTTAAAATGCACATTCAGCCATATAGAGAGATAATTGAATGGATGTATGTATGGACCAGTCTATGGTATGGACAGACAGAGAGACGGACGGACAACTCACGATGCCCCTTGGCCATCAACATTTGGTACGTATCCTTTCATCTTGCTTTACTTTGGCTCTTCACATTTGAAATGGTATGGTCACTGTCACATCTCTTCGCCACAGCAAATTAATAGTCGGAAAAGTGAACTTTGCACTGTGGCTCATGAAGGTCTGATATAATGTCTGTTAAAGCAGCCACTGCACCAAACTGATGAGCTCACCCTTCACTCTTTCTGGGATAATGACCTTGAACCCCTTCCACAGAACCAGCTGCTTGCTGCCTGCTTGATTGGGGCATCTTTCCCCCCGTGAGAGAACCACTCTAGTACACATTGGAAACCACAGTCCAATTACGCCAAAGGGAGAACATCATCTGCAAATATCATGTCGCCAAACTGGACTCTTTCCAGACCGCGAGTGTGCCTCAATATCCTGTCCATGAATATTACAAACACATGTGAGCACAAAGCACACCTTCCTTAAAACAAGGTTGATGTAATGCTGCCAACAAGACCCAGAGTGTAATTAAAGTATTGCCGCAGAGCACTACCTTCAATACCTCAAGGCAATAAGTACTCATAGTCATTAGTATCCTGTTAGGATATAGACAGGAAGTTATGCTACCTTAGTCTGTGGTCGCTTGCTACAGTACAGTATTGGCATCATCAATCATTGCCACAGTGACAGCCTTATAAGGAACAATGTTTGCACCGCTCACCTTTAGATGAAGGATGGTAAAATATTCCAGCCCCTCCCTATTTTTGAGCATTAGATTAAGTCAAAAACTGCTGCAGAGTCATCCCTTTAAGTTTATTTCATGACATTGGTATTTTTCTTTGAACACTGCTGGACATCCTCTCATTATACAACCAGAGAGTAGTGTAGATAATGAATTCACCATTCTCCTTCATGTTTATTTGCTGGTCTGAGATCAGCCCGTTGGTTCTGACTGTATCTACTCTGAGGTCATTCCTTCTGGCCTTTAGCCAGCGAGCGACGTCCTTAGATAGTCTCTTCCTGAATAAGACTACACATTTCAGTACTGGCAAAGGAATCTGTTTGTGGTCAGTAGGTATTTGGCTAATGGGAGGCGAAGCCCACCACACCCATTTCCCCTCCAGTCTGCTCCAATTCTTTTGTTCCCCTCCCGTCCCCACGACAACCACACTGACTTCCCTCTTCCTCCCAAGCCTTAAAGCCACAAAGCGGCCTAAAAATAATTTGCCTGACTTTTCCTGAACGCAGTTTTGCACCATTGTTCAGACGTAAGCTGTTTTTTCGTTCAGCTCAATTTGGCTATTGGTGTACAGGCTAGTGAGTGGGTCAGAGCATCGAAGATTTTAAGAAATGTTGCAAAACAGATGAGATAAGAGCAGTAGGTCATGCCAAGTGGGGTGGAGAAATTAGGGTTAAAGACAAAACAATTGATATCACAACATTACGAGACAGAACAGGTTTTTGTGTAATTTTCCATTCCGTCATGACATACTGTAGCCAAGGGACGAATACAAATGAATTATTTAATGACGACCCTGTGCAACATCTACGAATCTGCCCTGCGACTGTGTTTTTGATAGACCCCCGCCCCCCGCAGTGAGTCTGCTAAACATTGTCAAGTTCTAGCAAGGAAGGAGAAGACGCTAAGTATTTGTGTAAACACTGAAAGAAATAAGAGTATATATAAAGTATTTTGTGGAATAAGGAAAGACTTTTGAGGACAAGCTTGCAGAGGAGAATCATAAAATATGAAGCTACGTCTCACCTGTTTTCCACACTACTGGGTCGGAAACTTGGTCACTAATACTTTGATAATGATATTTTATTTGCTAAGGGGTAGTTGATAATTGTGAAATTAAAGATGAAGAATAAAACAGAGAACTCTAACTGAAAAGGTTGCTTGTTGACTTTTATTTTAAAGGTCCCATGTCATGCTTTTCCGGTTATTACCCGTCCCCTTGTGTGTTATGAAGGTTTTTATGCATGTAAAGGGTCTGCAGAGTCAAAACCCTCAAAGTACACCCTGTAGTGAGTAAAACTCTAAAACAGAAAATACCTCCCCAAAACGCCTCGTTGGAGATACGTCACTGTCCATTGATCCTTCCGGGTGCCGCCTGATGTCATGCGTTACCCGGAACCAAATGGACCAATCCATGGAGCCGTTACGTTACGTCTGCGGAGCCGTTACGTTAAGCCCCCGCTGATTGGTCCAAATTGACCAATCCACGGACTTCCTCACACACACACTCAGTGCAGGCAGCTCTGCTCATTTATCCTCCCTGGCTGCAGGCTGATAACAGACAGTTGGGATCGTGGCGAAATTCTCTCTGCAGACCCATTCTCAGAGCGTTTATCAACCTTTTTCTTACTCAATATCAAGTCACACTTATTGTTTTTACTTCGGCTGTGACTTTGTGTGTGCTCAGGGTGAGTTTGGCTGTGTTTCGCTGTGAATCGCTAAACAAGGAAACAACACCTCCACGGAGCTCAGCGCGATTCACAACGTCCCGACCAATCAGAGCACACTGTGCTCACAGGGAGGGTGGGGGCTGGAGCTATTGGAGCTACAACGAGCCGTTAAAGGCAGAGTGAAATTCAGTGAATACATGTAGTTTACAGAGATGCTGTATGAGGAACCAAAGTGATTTTGGAAAATTGCACAATATAAATCTATTCTAGTAGACCTCAACAATGGAATTGTGATCAGTGGAAATGGCCATGACATGGGACCTTTAAATCCAAATAGTTTTGGACAACTGTTTGCTGACAGTGCACACTTGACCTAATGTTGCCTTCAAAATGTTATGGCAAAAAGCAATAAAAGAAATTGGAAAATACTGCCTTCTTGCAATTTTTTGTTTAATCTGTACAATAACCGAAAGTATAAAATTATCATTTTATGAGGAGTACTGTGCAGAAACATTGCTTGACTATACTGAAGCTGTCACTACTTAAAACCTACGCTGATGGCCTGGCAAACACACACTGATGCTTAAAAGTAATGTCACATCACTGCACAAATAACACAATAACAAATAAGATATGCAACTATTTTATAAGCCTTAGAGGTACCGCAGATCTTTTTATTTAGAAAGAAAAATGCTAATTATTTCCAGCATTTATGCTAAGCTATTGTCTGAGCTTCATTATCTATTTGTTTGTCCCTCTTCTTTGATTGATGGACTTAACTTTATCGGGGCATGTTGAGTCCTTAACATATCCTTCAAGAGTGACAAACTGAAATCCCTACAGCCTCCTGCATTTAAGTGAAAGGTGTACTCTAAAACGCCTGTAAAACTTCCCATGGAGGGGAAACCTCACTAAACAAAACACACTATAACAAGCTCCCCAAAGACAGCATTGCAGCTTTCCACAAACCGCAACAAAAAGAAAGCATTAAGGAGCACTGTTGAGACTGTTATTTATTTATGTTTCTGTTCAGCATCAGTGCCAGTGTGTACTTCATTAAAGCCCAAAGAGTATTCATTTCAGAGCCCAGCTGTGGGCTGAGGGGTAAAATTGAGTGACCTATGCTAAGATGTGGTTGGTTGCCTCAGCCAGCACTGGTGTGAGTGTACTGAGTGTGCTGGCTGGTGTCATCATTCATCAGAGCACTGTCAGACACCTGCGGACCGAAACACTGGGAGGTGGGAGCAGGAGTGTCTTCCCACCCTCGCTGAGTTTACTGACTGCTACTTTGCATGCAGTATCTGTTGGATTTTTGTCTCTTTGGAAGCATATTTAGATTTAGATTTGAACAGTTTTAGTGGTGGTAGTCACATCATCTGAGACAGCCTACTCCCATACTCTCATCTGTAGCTCTCATAAAAGGGGATTCGGGTTGGAAATTATACAGCTCCACCTGCTCCCTGCACTGAAACGATTTTACATTCTGACTGCCTCCACGCCACGAGAGTTCAAAAGCAGAGCATCGGATTGAAATGCAAAACTCTGCAGTGAAACGGTGTTCGGGTGCAGGGTTGTTTGGGATTCTGTTTCTCAGCACCTAACTCTGTGTTGGTGGGTCAATTCCTGCCATCAAAAACTTTTCAGTCTTCATCTGAGACAGTGCAGTCCTGGAACACATTCACAAACAGCTGCACACGGATGCAAAAAGCAGGTGTTTTCACATGTCTGGAGGGAGTAATGTGATGGAGAGAATAGTGAGGAGATGAGGTAAGGAACTAAAAGAGAAAACTATATCTGAGAGAGGCGGAGAGAGAAATGGGAGTGATGGGGGAGTGATGACGTGTGCTGAGGTCAGGAAGAAAAGATGGAGAGGAGGAACGAGGGAGAAGAACAAGGAGAGTGGGGGTTGTATAATCAGTGAATGTGATGGAGGGTTTTTTCTGACTCCGCATGTGGTGTGCCAGAGAGGTCAGAGGCAGAAAGTTAAGCTAAATAATGTACACAAGAAGTGGCAGCTGCCAGAAAAATCCGGCCCATCTTTCACAGAGGCCTGCAGGACACATTCTAACTAGCAGCGCACTGTACAGGCAGTTAGCTTCCGTCTCATTATTTTAAAGAAGGGACAAAGAGACCAGGGCAGAAGCTGCATATGCTATTCCCGGGACAACAGTCAACTAACTTATATTTACATCACAGCTGTTGTCTAGTTTTAGATTAAAATAAAGTATCTCGTAAAAAAGCACCAATATGCTATTAAAATTAATTACTGGAAGAATTGTCAGTTAAATATTTCTTATGAGCTCATAAAAAGGTTAAAAAGGACTGGATTACAGCAAATGTTACATATTAGCTTTTAGGCGAGTTCTAAATGTAAACTATTTTTAAGTAGGGAGAGGTACTTAATTTACTTTTAAGTCAAAGTACTGTTACCTTGCTTGATTACAACAGAAAATGTAACATCTTGTATGGTTACAATTATTTTTGCTTTTAAAACTGAAGTCAGAATATGTTTGATATGTGCTGAAATGGTTATTACAAGCAACAGGTGGTTTGTGGTAAATGTAGAAGTAGTCCGAGAACCAATGATTTGGTACCTAGTCGATGCCTAAATTGTGAAAACTTGAATTATTTGTCTACAGGGTTCGAGACTCACAACGTCCTATCCTCCTGGAGATGATAGAAAAGGACTTTGGGACGCAGTAAAGTCACAATCAACATGCTCAGGGAAGGCAACATATTCTTTCCGAAGCTTTGTTAACAGATCTGTGTCCAATTCGGCAGATGGGAAAGCCAGTTACTGTACAAATATGTATTAGAAGCTGGTGAACAGAGATCCTATAATGTTGTAGAAATTGTGAAGAAGATCTATTCGGTACATTTGAGTGAAGATTGATCAAATGTTATAATAATGTGTTCAAATGTTATCTTGTGAAAGAAAGTATCTGGGGAGAAAAGCGAGTAATGCAGTTGTTTAGAGGAAATCACAGGAAGGCATTACATAGATGTTAGTGATAGAATTATGTTGAGTTCAGCAAAAACCAGTATACAAATAATAATAATAAATGTTTTGAATATAATACAAATCTGGACATTTTACTGAAAGTGGTATCTAATGTCACATTTTTTGTATGGCGTGAGCATAGACAAGAGCCAGAAGATACTAATATGTCAGAAAAATCTGCAAGAAGACAACCCCTGATCAGGTCTGAATAATGTAGTGCTATGTACTGTATGTTAACACTCACCTAGTCTGTTCTTCCCTTCAATGTCACGGTTGGTAACATGTGTAGAACACTGTTAAGCTACTATGACTGCTTACCATGAATGAAATAACAATGTGCATTGCACTGCAGGATAAAAAAACGCTTAATAGAATATTCTTTCTGACTGAAGAAAGACCAAACAATGTTTTTTAAAAAATCATTTTTATATTTTATGAACTGCTTCTTAGTGTATTGATTGGGCCTGCTTAAAGTATAATGGCAATCTGCCAATCAGGTTATTATAGTAGTACTGTGCTCCGTAAAAAATATTAATTGAAAAATATTGATCAACTTTCTATTTCCAATGAGCTCGACTCTACAAAGTAAAGTATTGCAAAGAGTCATAGAAACGTATTAAATTCTAGGCTATTATTTTAGAGAATAGCTCAAATGAAACTTTTCAGAGGAATGAACAGATAAGAAAATCCACAACTTCTCCGTTAGAGACATCTGTAACACGTTTTAGCCCGTGTCTGCTTCAAGATGGTGCTGTCAGATAATAAGAGATCACCATCCCACAGAACACGAGGTGACATTCTTCTGGGTTGACTTAATACCAGATCAAGTCTTTATCCCCAATATAATCCTAGCAAGAAGCCATTAAAATAAACTGTAATACACAAACAGCAGAACCTGATGACTGTGGGTAAAATCAGCTAAGCACCCTGGGAACAGGTTTACAAAGGATACAACTGATGAAGGATAACAAGCAGCCGAGTGCCTTAGGCCTTAAATAGTCTGAACAGAAACATCACTGCATGTTGTGACATTGCTGCAACATTCCACCAATAAATACCCTGTCCTACAGTGGCAGTGGCGTTAGTGAGGCAGTGAGGATATAAGGGTTGACATACCGGCACTGATGAGGTATAAAACAGAATGTGCTCTGAGAAAGAACAAACCCAAATCTGTGCATGCACAGACATGCATGGTCTGACAAAATGGTATAAGGCGGAAAAACTGTAAAACAGGATACACCAGTGAGGAAGAGAATTAGCACACAGCACTGCTCCTCCAGTCCTCTGGAACATGCAGCCATCTAAGATGAAAGTGGAGATGGCTTTTGCAGGGAGCAAAGGAAACCTTCTCAAGCGCTATGGGGAGGCGTGTGGTGCAGTGGGTTGTGCGTAGCTGTTGGGATCAGGGGGTCACATGTTCAAACCCCACTGCAGTCAGCATGTCGGTGTGTTCCTGAGACACTTCACCCCAAATGACTCCTGTGGGGATTGTCCACAGTATTGAGTATGTAAGTCGCTTTGGATAAAAGCGTCTAACAAGTAACATGTAATGTAATGTTATATAAGTGAACAGGCCCTGAGCCTATCCGTCTGTCTCTCGCTCTGACACACACAAAAGCACACCACATAAGCATGGAGTCGCACGCCCATGCATACAACAACAACAACAACAACAACAAGAACACCTGACAGGCAGAAACCCATTCTTTGGAAGAAAACAGCCTAGGGAGGCTCTGACACAACCACCTGCTCAGATTCAGTCAGCAGCACTACTATTTATTAGAGCCCAATGCATCCTGCAAAACAGTAATAGCTGGTGGCTGCAGTAAGTCACAGTGGATACCTGCCTGTGCTTTGGCAGGGGAATAATGTTGAATGAACACTGATAAAAGATTTCAAGTCGCCTTGGGCTCAGAGCACAGACTGTACATGCATTCAGTTATTTTTAAGGAAGACCTATTCCCATGGTTTGTGTCTGGCTCTAAAGTAAGCCCTGGGTAAAATAGATGCCACACAATCACAGCGTGTTGGACAGAGACATCACTGGCCGGTGCTAGTCATTCCTCACCAAATAATGAGGTCGTCAATGCAATGACTCATGCAGCCTGATAGATGAGTTCTGAATACATCAGCATATGAAGTGTGTGTACGGGTGTGTACGTGTGTGTCAGAGTGAAGAGGGTGTATCATAGGCGCTGAGGCCTAAGAGGAATACAAAATCTTTGTCCATTTGGGAAAATTACCTGTAATACTTTTAATGACGCCTGTGTCTAAAATGCATTATAAATTATTATGGAAATCTGCTTATAGCACTTAGTTAGAATACTCATAACCCAATATAAAGCATTTTAAAATGACTTAAAAGGTCAAGGGTCATAATTATAGAATTGCTAGTCACTTCCTGACATTTTATATTTATATTTTATTTACATTTTTAAACTTACTTAAAGTAGACAATGAACAGGGACTTTTTACCGGCTTGTCATATTTGCCTGTACCTCATGTCACAGGTTAACTCAGTTAAACCCAAACAGAGCAGGTCAAAATAACAAAAGGGAGCTTGAAAATAGAGCTGGTTTTAAAGAACAGGTAAACACGAAAAATAGGAGCAGGCTAAAATAGTACAAAAGGAATGAAAAGCAGTAGTAACTGAATGAGGGACAAACCAGGATGGCACCAGGAACACAGGCAGCAAAGGGTTAGTTTGAAAAGAAAATGGGTTTTTGTCAATATAGTACAGCTGAATGAAGACAGGAAAGTGGGGAAAAGAGGGGACGCCATGCAGCAACGGCCCTGGGGTTATTTATAATCACACCATTACAACAGTGATAGGGAAACAAAGGAAATGACACACTATGATCCTTGCAAAAACAAATGTTCAATAGTGACCAGCGACTATGAAATATTATAATGTTTGCCCCATGAGAGACAAACGTCTGTAAGCTGATTATAATGCATTATAGACATGGTGGTGATAGAAAGTGTTATTAAATCAAATTATCATAGGAGCAATGGTGCTCAGCACATGTGCATAAGAGTGTCTGTATAAGTCGTTTTTCTTTTCCAGCACTGCCTTACTATCTGCCCAAATAGCCATTTCCTGCTGACTCATGCGTTACTAATAAATAGATGGCATTGCATAATATGATTATGACCAGCAGACAGTCCTAGGATAGCCCACACTTAATCATATAAGAGTTCTCTTGAAACTCTTAATCTGTGTGAAGCCCTTAATAAAGCAGTCCCCCTTTCTGACAAGTTGACAGCGCAGCTTCGGGCACAGCATTAGCAACACGCAGTCCTCTCATCTGCATAGGAATGAACAAAGACCTGCCACTGCTTGGTGTTTGTTATACGAGGAGAGGGGAGTAGAGATGAGGAGGGGAGGGAAGAGGAGAGGAGAGGAGAGGAGAGGAGAGGAGGGGAGAGGAGAGGAGAGGAGAGGAGAGGAGAGGAGGGGAGAGGAGAGGAGAGGAGAGGAGAGGAGAGAGGAGGGGAGAGGAGAGGAGAGGAGAGAGAGGGCAGTGACTGGGGGAGAAACCCATTTAAATGAAAGGGAGAAGAGAGGCGTCAGCATTAGCAGTTAATCCACTGCAGTGAGAAGGCTTCTCTCTGCCTGGCGGCCTCCAGGCTCCAGTAGTTATCCGAACAGGCGGACTGTATCACAACCAACAGATCCAATCCTCACATGAGATCCATTCCGTATAAACAATGCATGACTTACCAGAAATAAGACACACAGATTTAACGTGAAAGCATCTTCCATCCGAGTGACTGCACTACAGCTGCGTTACCGTGTTATGTCATATTGTGCATATACAGTATATATATATATATATTTAGATATATATATATATGCTACCTCTGTGGTCAAGTCATGAATCCCAGCATTTGAGCCCGCTGCAAATGAACTTCCCTCTCCATTCAAACCCACACGAGACATTCCCAGTGTTATGAGTCCACGTTCAATACCCCAGGGGAGGGCCACCACGACACAAAAGTGCACACACAAAGGGAGCATCTCTCTCTCTCTTCCACCCTCTCTGTTCCTCTCTCTCTCCCACCCCTTTTTCTCTCTCTCACCCACACACTTTCTCTATTTAGCTCACACTTAAAAAGGCTGCCTAAAGATAGAAGCAAGAAGATGAACAGGAGCCAGCGAGTGTCATGGCAACAACGTGCAGTGGCGCACAAACACTATTTAGACCAGCAATAAAAAAAAAAGTTGTAATCAAAGCCTAACTGTATCACCTCCTCAAAGACGCAGTTGACTAAATGTCAATACCAGGACAGAAAGCCCGGGGGCTCAGTATTTAGCAGTTGACAGAATCAGAAACATGTATACTTACTGTACTACAAATGCTGTGGTTATTCCTCACTGACTCCTTGAATTTTAAAGTGAGCTAAACCGACAAAGCTTAAGCTCTCTCCTAAATTGATTTTATAATCTTTATTTATTTGAATAGGAAAACACTTAATGCTAAATTTGGAAGAAATAGCTTGTAATTATTTTAAATGATATTGCAATTGGGATTTGATTTGCATTTTTAGAGGGAATGATGAAATCATTATTCACATTATCATAAACATTTTTTATTAAATGGGATATATAATAGGGCTGCTCGATTATGCCAAAAATCATAATCTCGATTATTTGGGTCAATAATTGATATCACGATTATTAAAAACGATTATCCATTTACTTTGAAAACATCAATTTATTGGAGAATTTTTTGTTGAGCAGTATATTTGTAACAGTTGATTACCCTGAACTTTAAGTATAACTCAACTGAAAAACCAATAAAATATTTTTTTAATAATAATAATACAAAAATAATCGTTATATTTCGATTACGTTGTTTTCGTAATCGTTGCAAGCCATAATCGTAATTGCGATTACAATACGATTAATTGAGCAGCCCTAATATATAATGCTCATTTTCAGGTTCATATTTGCATTTTGTGCCTCTACTGTGACATTTCACCCTCTGTCTGCTCTGATTGGTAAGATGGCCAGCCCTTTTGTGATTGGTCAACCGCTTAGAGATGTCCCACCCCTAAGCCTATTACGTAAAATATGTTGGAACTCCAGGCACCAGAAGCGTGAGTGTTACAATGTGATGTCACTATGTTATGGAAGTAAACAATGGACTACAATAGAGGATGTAAACAAGGGACTACAATAGAGTAAGTAAACAAGGGAGTACAATAGAGGAAGGAAACAAGAGACTACAATAGAGGAAGGAAACAAGGGACTGAAACTCCCTCTGGAGGGAACTTTGGGATTTTAGCCTTTGCAGACCATTTACATGCACTAAATGTATATAGCACAATACAGGAGAAGTATCTGTACGAAAAAAATGATTTTAAGTCTTTAGGTTTGGACCTCTCTGCAGCACCATAATACTTCATTCTTGATGATATTTAATAACATTTCAATAATTGTGCAGCCCTACTAAGAAATGTGTATGTGGATAACACTTTGCATATTGGAATCAATACAAATGTCACTAAGTATACCTAAACAATAATATCGACAGTGTTAAGCTCTATGTATTGCAGTTTTGTGATGTTTGACAAAGCCCCACAAATGTTCACTACCCCGTCAGGATGTTTTTGAGAAACTCTGCGTCTCCTTCCAGTGAAATCCCCCTGAGGCCACTCACACATCAAAGCACTGAAATGCCTAGTTTCACATCCTGAGTTGTATTACTCCGACGTACTCTGAAGCCAATTTCACACAACTGACAAAGACACGTTTCACTTCTGGAAGATTCCAGCACATTGGGTATTTGGAAAACGATTAAATGTAATTTCCTTTTCTTTGCATTCGTCTGCAAGTGCTCTTGTCAGATTTAAAGAAAAACATCTGAAATGTTGGGCGCCTGATTCAGGATGAGTAATGGCCTAAATGTTCGGGATGACATTAATCCTCACGGCCACCATCTTCACGGATCAGCTCCTTCATTATCTGATGAAACATTGACCAGTGCTCTGTCATCTCCATATTATCAGTGAGAGGGGATTTATCAGTATTTATCATACGTCCGCTTATCTCATCTACAGATGTTCATACAGTGTCTGCAACAGGGGAACTGACTGTCACTTTGTAACATGTATATACAGTAGGCTGCAGGGAGGGTTGGAAAGTATGTTTACTCAAGTCAAATATCCAGGTACTTGCACTTTACTTTCAATTCTTCCATTTGTATGCTATTTAATACTTTTCCATTCAACGTTGGAAGCAAATATCATACTTTTTACAACTTTACATTTAAAATAAATAATTTAAAATGGAATTAATAATTTAAAAATAATTATTTTTTACTTTTATGGATTAACCCTTAGATGCACGAGTGACTGGGCCCTACACTCTTCCATAAGTGGGTCAAAAAGGACCCGTTTAGAATAATATGTGTTTTTATGCAATGTCTGTCATTTTGGTTAAGAAAAAATCACTTGTATAATATTTAGCATTATATTTTGGTTCACACTAGAAATATTTTATATTTAATCTTTCACTATTTATCATTTTAGACATTTTTTTACATTTTGAAAAAAACGAAATTCCATAGAAAATGCATGCGGGTCTTTTTTGACCCACTTATGGAAGCTTGGGGTAGTAATACAACAACTACAATTTCTTCAAATGTAAATTAAAAATTTGAATGGCATGATATCCGAAACATGTTTTTTGAGATATACAGTAGCTGGAATATGAAAATGTAATTACAAAGATACTTCAAGAAAACCAATTCAACGGGTCAAAAAATACCTACTTATGCATCTATGGGTTAACACAGTCAGCAGTTTAAAAAGTAATTCAAGTTAACTCCAACCTTACCAGCTGCAACATTGAAATGATGGACATATCTAGAATCCCGTAATATAATACATATTTCATTCCGAAAATGTCTATTCTGCATAATGAATACTTTTACACTATGTACAGTAAATGGTATGCAAAGGCTAAAATCCCAAAGTTCCCTGCAGAGGGAGTTTCTCTCTCCTACTCTCCCCTACACTCCCCCCCACCAATTGAAGGAACAGAGCTCTGCTTTCACTTCCCTGCCGTGCAGCGTTCCTACTGGTGTACACATCTTTACATCAGAGTCCTTATTCACAGTGCATCTCATTAGCACCACATAGGAAGATGAAATGTATTCTGGCAAGTGGGTGAAATGCTTTTTGGTGTCTAAACATTTTGGCATGTGATAAGAAGTGTAAGATCTTCTACAGCTGAGCAAGTGGGCGTTGAAGTGGAGTTTGGCTTAATTAGGGGGTGCTTGTGTAAGAATGTCCATAGTACTGAAACGACGGGGCGGAGGGATTGATGGAGATAGTCAGAACATGTCACGTCTCAGTTTATTACTTAGCCTGCTTGTTTTTTAGGGGTGTAAATAGATATTCTGGCCTTACTAATTGATTTCCAGTCAGCACAGAGTTGAAAGGACAGTCAATGAGAGAGGGCAATAGACATGTAAACAACTGATTGATTCGGTGATTAATTTAAATGCCCTGACTGTGAATTGTTAGAATTTGTAATGCCTTCTTTTTTATTTTCTCTCCCCCTGACCCCAATTTTACACTCAAATTAACTCAATACATTTATTTAAAAGGCATGTATACCGGAATGTAGTGTAAAAGTGATTCCTCAGTCTAAAATATCTATTTATTTAAAATAAATGTACATTTTTTGTCTGGCGACCTGCAGTCACGAACTGCAGATAGCCACTGTACTAAAAAGCAAACCATTCTTTTCAAATTGGCCATATTCTTTATGTTTGAAAAAAAGATGTGGGCTGTATTTTGTCAATATAGTACAGCTGAATGAAGACAGGAAAATGGGGAAAAAGAGGGGACGGCATGCAGCAAAGGCCCGATGCCAAAAACTCAGCCTTAGCAAATTGAAAGCTCGCTCAACCAGGTGTTCTACCAGGGCGTACCAAAACTTTTACCCAAAATACTATTTTTCTACTGTGGAAGGCAGCAGCAAAAAAAGGTTTTCGCAGGTTAGTGCTGCAGGGTGCTCGCACAGGGGAACGACAAAACCTCTAGATTACCCCCAAGCAGCTGGATGTTAGTTTGGGCAGCACTCAATTTGTCAGGCAGCTGAGTTTTCTATCAGTGAAGCACACATTTAAAACATGAATTTGGCCGACAATCATGTGTATCTAATTTGGAAAGCCAAATTCTTAATCAAAAATAATATTTACATTTTTGTTAAGTCAAATATCATCACAATACATAGAAAGGATGGACACAGTAAGTGCTACATTTGGTAAAGGCAAAATGTGTGCAAATATCATTCCATACTAAACATTGTGGTGCTGCCGAGCCGTATCAGCCTAATGATAATCTACACACTTAGTAATAAGTTCCTATTTGTATTTTCTGCCTCACATGTCTCCATGCTTTAATGTTCAAAAAGCTCTTTATTCTTCTCATACTGCCTGTGCTGCAGCACCTCTTTTCACCCTCTGGGTGTTTCTCAATCTCGAGTAGCTGCTCCAGAGCCACTATTTCAAGCATACTACGTAATCGAGTGCCGCCGAAGTACTGTTCCAATGTCCAGCATACTTGGAATTCTACCGAGCCCGGCGTACTTCGTTTGGAGAAATGTCGAGGCTGCACATGTGTAGACTTCGCGGTCTTAAAATCCCCACAATGCTTTGCGCACGGACCAATTTCCCCAAATCTTTAGCGGAAAATGTAAGGCGGGGCCTCTCATATGACGCACACTTGCTCGCCTGTTCCACTCTTTGTTTTCTGAATGCCAGGAAGTATTCTTTCCTCGCTTCTGAAGCAAGACGCTCGGAAGACTACCAAGCAAGCGTACTCGAGAATGAGAAACACCCTCTGTCTGAAACCAGAGCCCAGTCTGCTCTGATTGGTTAGCTGGCCGGCTCTGTTGTGATTGGTCAACCGCTTATAGATGTCCCACCCCTTAGCCTATCACATACAATGTGTAGGACCACTAGCCAATAGAAACTTGATTGTTACAAAGTAATTTCATTTTGTTAAAGAAGTAAACAAGGGACTACAGGGAAGGGAAAACCATAAAAGCAAAGGCCCCTTTAATATATATTTCAATGATTAAGTAAATCATGTTTTTTTGAAAGATCAGTCCCTATAATATCACAAAGCACATCACAATTGCAATATCAGTTCAAATATTTGCCTTTTTTTCTTAGCATATACTGTAGTAACACATCATGTTTTAGTTTTTTTAAATCACTGTAATGGCCTTGGAAGCGGTACAGAAAGAATGTAAAAGTGGTGGCTAGATCAATCTGTATTTATGATGTGTGTTTGACTCACTATGTTGACCTGCAGTGGTTCTGATCCGGGCCTCAGCAGCCTCCCCCTCCTGCAGCTGCCGGAGCCTCCGGACCGCAGGCGCACCGACGACGATGACGATTGACCCATGTCTGGAGGACAGACAGAGGATCAATTCAACAAACACACCAATCGACAGTCTCCATATTAATGTGAAATACAAATATGCAAATGTTACCTGACTTGGGCAGGAGCAGAGCCAAGGCAGAGAGAGTGCTGGGGGGGAGCGGCAGGGAGCGGCACCGCTGGAGAGACGCCCTCAGTGGGGGCTCTAACGGGGACACACCCGGGGGGCGAGACAAGGCCTAGAGGGGACTGAGTAGTTAGGGCATCTCCTATATATTCTATACAGAGTCACTTCCATGCACACAATCACACGTGCAAGGGTGAATGCACACGTTCCCCTGCCCTTCACCTTGGAAACAAATCTTCCCTTGTCCCATTTTTTGTTGCAGGTTATTAAAGCATTTCACATCCAGCAAGGTTCTATTCTGGTGCGTTGGTCGAAGTGTATGCCCTGCAGCAATACCGAGAGAGAGACTATACATCATGCCAAGCGGGCGGTCTCCCAGGTTCAAATGAACTGACTCTGAGTTAGGGCAATGAGAGGTAGAGCTTATGGGAGCGATGAGGCAGAAAATTGGCGACAGAGAGACTGAGAAGCCACAAAGAAAGAAGGGAGAAAGAAGGGGAAGGAAAAAGAGAGGGAGAGGGAGAGGTGAGCTGAGGGAAAAGCAGAAATACAGGCCTCTATAAGTGGGGCAGAGCGTGCATGCATTGTTGCAACTAACAGTGAGCGGGTATAAATACTGGGTGAGTCCTGGGCTGCCCTCCAGAGTGAGTTTGATTCATTATGGGCTATATTTATCAGCAAATTGGTGGAGATTTACCCTCCAACTTCATTTTTTCATCAGGGTTAACATCATATTTATGTCTTTCCTGTGGTTGAAAGTTACTAAGTACATTTACTCAAGTATTGTACTCAAGTACTTTTGACATATTTGTACATATTTGCTACTTTACTCCACTACATTCAAGAGTTGAATATTGTACTTTTCACTCCACAACATTTATTTAACACAAGTTACTAGTCACAACAAAACATATGATATGGTACTACTAATCTACATTGTACCTTAATTGTATATAAATTGACCAACAACAATGCTAAAATGCTCTTACATGCATAAAAACAGGATCATATTATAGCCATAATAATAAAATACTGGGAAAAGATCCACTCAGAATAATAAGTACTTTGACTGTTCAAACTTGAAGTACATTTAGCTGATAATACTGTACTTCTGAAACAAGTCATTGTGCAGAATGAGTACTACTGATGCTATTACCTTTTTACTTTTACTTAAGTTGCATTTTTAAATCATGACTTTTACTTGTAGTGCAATATTGTAAGAGCATAGAATTTGTACTTTGTAAATGATCTGAGTACTTCTTCCAACACTGTGTCTATCTACTGCATTTAAATACATTTGAGTTGTTTACAGTACTGCAATACTACATGGTAGTAGTTTGTCCAATGCTTGAAGGTCAACATGTCTTTATCAAATGAAAACTAGATAACATATTCAGGCTTGCCAACAACATTGTTTCCCACCCAAATCATGTCCTGAACAGCGAACATGTATTATTACAATCAAATTGGAGATAAAGGGTCCCACAATTTAAGTAGACTGAATCACCAGTTGATCTTAACAATACATATAGTTTTAACCCAGGATCAAATGTATGTTAAAGGGTTATGTTATGTTGTTATGTTAAATATTTGTTTATGTCTCAAATGGAGCAGCAATGATGCAAGAAAAAGGTCAGAACTGCTATGACAATAAAGTGTTATGGTATCGCATTATACTTACACAGTTTAAATAGGAGTATAGGATTACTTATTTGTTATTGTATGTCCATGTTTGTATATTTACTCTGAGTGATATTATGCATGAATGCCTGTGTTTGTTTACTTGTCTTCTTACTCTGTGGTGCAGCTCCGTGGACTGCATCTCCCTAGTAACACCGGTCTCTATGACTGAGCAAGGCCTGGAGCGAGCAGCCGTCCGCCTTGGCCCCGGAGAGAGGTGCATGCTGGGAGCAGGCCTGCGTCTCCGCCGGCAGAGCGAGCCGACCTCACTGTAGTGGCTGTAGAGGTCTCGGTCCAGGTTGTTGAGCCCCCGCAGGTCCAGTACAGCAGAGACAGGACGAGGGCGAGGGCGCGGGGGCTTGTGGGGAACAGAGGTCTTCTCTGTGCTGGGGCGGGCGGGGGTCTGCATCACACCGCAGCCTGTCTGGCTGGCAATCTGCTCACACAGCTGTGATCGGCACACACACTCAGCAATTTGGCTCCGATAAAGGTGCAACAAAGCATTTTTTGTGTGGGGAATTGGGAGGAACGTCTCTATAGGTTCATCAAAATATCATTTCTACTCGCCGTGATGATCCTAATTGCTATGCTTGAGTGGCTATACACAGGTGCCAAGAAGGTCCCCGAATGGCAATTAAACTTCAGAGAAGACAGGTGGATATTACGTGTAAACAGTTGCTGAATAGGGAGGATTTTCCCGGTGCCATTATGATTCTGATATTATTGTAGGGCTGCACATTAACACCCTTCCCCAAACACTTATTCCCACAGCCCCCTTGCATAATAAACCCCTATGAAAGTGTGCGGAGCATAGAGATGTCACATCTCGTTTTGTCAAGGAGTTAGGGTTAACATGTCCTGACTCGTTGGTGTGACTGGAAGGGGATGACTAATGCCTCCACTGGAGTGAGAAGGGAAGGGTGCCGCCATGAAGTGCAGACGTCACTCTGGCTCTGAGACCGCTGCACACAGACACGGACAGCTTTATGGGAATTAGGGTCTTCCTGGCATGGGAAAAAGGACAAACTCTTCTACTGAGATGTTGTCCATTATTGTATTCACTGACTGTTTCCTGCTTTCTCCAACAGATGGGGCAAAAGGACAACTGTAGAGTCGGTGCCCAACTCATTGCCTCACAGGCTGCTGGTGTTTCTGACAGTTAGTAAACCACACCTAGGTCTGAGTAACAAGTCTGGTATTATTTACATTCTGGTTTGTTGATGATTTTTAAGAAGCAAAAGAATGAACGTGGTTAAAACTGTTACATACATGATATTTACAGCATTTATGCACTAATTATATGGTGCATGCTTGTGGCGATGTTAATGATGTGGAAAAAAGCCTGAAATGGAATGTGGTTATGGCATGATTGTGAAACGCATTATACATGATAATGCTGATTAGCAACTCAAATGACTTTTAATTTATAAAACATTCTGGTGATTAACATTTTGATTTAAAGACACATACCTTAAATATCTCCTCTGTGGAATCTGATGCTGGCACGCTATTGGTGGTGCTTTCTTTATCACCTTGTTGTGATTGGACACTCACTTCCTGTAACGGGTGGGAGTCAGGTGGAGCATCCCTGGAATCTGGGTCATTTCCTGTCTGTCCCTCTACCTTTTCCTCTGGACAGAGACAGTTTAATGGATCCTTTTCGACCTCTTCTTCTTCTTTGGTATGTGTAGTTGGACCTGGTTTTGGGGAATTATTCTCTACTATGGCTGTGGACCTGTGGTTTGTCTCTAAATGTGTCTCTGCACCCTCTGACCTCTGAAGGCCATTAACAGCTCGAGATCCTGAGTATGCCCTAAAGGCTCTCAGGACAACTTGAGTGGACCGTCCACCTGTCTCAGGTGCTGGATCCTCCCTCTCAAGGCTACTTGCGTGCGAGGATTTAGCGGTCGCTGGTGTTGCTGGTTGGGATTTTGGAAGCCCATCACTGTGGAGTGTCAGGGAAACACTGTGAATGTTGTCCACTGTGGGCTGTGGTGAGCTCATCGGCGTCCTCTCTCCCTCTGGAGGAGCAAAGGAGTGTGATGTGGTCCGCCACTTCCTGGCTGTCTCTGCTACACTGTTAAAAAACTTGAACAGACCACCAAAGTGCCCCTTGGTGTCAGTGGAGTGTTTCGGGGGCGGCGGTTGAAAGTCTTTGACGTTCTCAAAGTCCACAGAACCGTATTCTGAGTCCATGGTCTTGTCCCAAGAGGGAAGCTCTGAGTCAAAGCTCCTCTCTGAAAAGACGGGATTGGCCTTCCCCAACAGGGAGATCCTCCTCAGGTAACTCCACACATCTTTGTTCTTCCTTCCCTGACCCTGGTGGGTGCTCGGGCTACCTTTAACGCTCGGCTCCTCGCAGCCTGCAGCAGTTTTGTTACAGTTGGTAGAGTTGTTGTGGTTTCTTTTAGTATAGCAGACTCTTTCTGGTGGTTTACAACCATTCTGAGTCACAGTCTCCCCTGTCACACTGCGCTGGTGTCTATCTAAAGTAGCTGTGAGGTCGATGTCTTCAAACGAGCATTCAAATTCTGCTGTGTAGCCTGCATAGGAGTGCCTCTTGCCACGGTTTCTAAGAGTGCCCCTGCTTGACTGCTGTGGTGTGCCAATGTCATGGCAGAAAGAGTCCTCATCCACAAAGGAGCTGCCGAACCTGGCAGTGGACAATTTTCCCGTCTTCCCTCGGAACACAATAGGGGATTTAAGCTTCTTGAAGGAGCGAACTTTGTCAGCAAAGGAGAGTTTAGGGATGGAAGCCTCCCCGGGCAGGATCATGGAGTGGGGTCTGCGCTCCAGCTCTGAACCCGCTCTCTTTCGGTTCAACATCTTCCAGATGCCCCCTGTAGCACGGGGCCTCCGGTTGACCTCCTGGCTGTCCTTGACAGGGGTCTGAGAAGAGGCAGCCTGGGGGTCTCCCTGCCCCTCTGCAGGCCCTGGCCCAGCCTCCTCAATATAAACACTGCTGCTCTCATTCTCCACATCCAGAGAAACATTAAACACTCGGTTGACAAACCCATTAGGGTTGTTGCTCACGGGGGCAGGGTTGTCTGTCTCTTCCATCCTCTCTCATTCTACAGCGTCAGCTTTTAGCTCCGATGGACATCATGTACCTGGAGGGACAAAACCACATTTTTTATTCAAGAGTTTGACCTCATTTCTTCATATCATGCTAATGCCGTATGTCAAAGTATGCTATAAATGTATGCTACAGACTATTATATGAAATAATCTCATTGGAGGGTCATCCATATTTGATCCACGCAGGAGGTCAACAATAATAGATAGGTAGTGCTACTTAAACACGAAAACACAGTGAGAGCATCAGAGGTCGTCTCATTCTGTGATTCTCAGACAAGGGCTTTTGTACCATGAGTCAACAGTCACAAACCACCCCCCATTTTCGGTCCACAGTAATTATTTGAGACGTAGTCCCCCGTCCACCATTTAAACCAGGAGGCTGTGTTGTCATGGAAACCCTCACTACAGAGATGTGTGGTTATTTCAGGCCTGCTCCGGCTGTGACATCATCAGAGCTCAGATAAGCTCCTTCTGAGGTGGAAGATGCTCAGCAAGTGCTCAACATGTTAATTACCCCCATTTCATAATCCCTTTAATGTATGGAAGCATCTTGTGTAATTGGGGCCTCCAGCATGTGTCTTTGTTGTTACATGAAATCCTCACAAAAGATGTGTTTAATTTAAAATGGCCTTTTCGCAGAATGGCACAATTTCATTAAGACACCTTTTTACTGATAAGCTTTTAATGAATACTTTCTGAAGCAGCTCAATCATTCCAAAAAAAATTAAATGTGTCAACAACAAATAAAGTCCAAATTCAATGAGCAAGCAGATATGTTAGCATTAAAATATAAGATGTGAGTCTTCTACAAGTCTTGTGTACTATTAGCCTAATATCCATTTATTCTGATATGGTGTTCTTAAAAAGCCTACTAGGAATAACATAAGCTCCAAAAATACACTTTTTTTGTAATTTTTGACTTCCACAGTCACAAAACGTACGGTAACTACCACCTCTGTTTCCACCAGAGGGTTTCCACCTAAAATTGACAACTCATAGCTAAAAGTGACAGGTTGACTTTACACTGGGTTGGGCGTCTGACAGTCGTATTTCTTTTAATAAAGGCGTCAATACAATTGGCATTAACGTCGCAGCTGGTTTCTAAATTAAGTTTAATGACATTAATTTGTGAAGTTTTCCCTTTGTTTAGCATTTGTTTGCTGGAGTAAACTTCGTAGTTACACTTTTCAAAACTTCAAAGACTTGTTTATCAAGTTAAACCCGCGAATATATCCGTATATCATCTCTGCGTATCTCTTTCTCCACCGTCAAAGCTGTTAACTTACCCCCCGAAAACTCTCCTCGTTTAAAAGGGAATCTTCGTTGCTGTCCGTAAAGCCAATGAATACACCGCCTTCCACACCGGCTCAAAGTATCCGCTGTATTTCACGGGTTTAATTTATATCCATGAGTAAGGCTGGAGTTATTTTTGCGGACAGCGGCTCCTTCGAAGTTGTCATGAGTTCCAGTTTTTGCCTGTAAACGTCGCCAGCTATCATGAAACTGAGAGGAACTCCCGGATTTAGCGACAAAGCGGTGAACTCTTGCCCTGTAAGCTCCTGCAGACGCCGACACTCTGATTTGTGATAAAGCTCTCACGCAGACAGAGCAACACACACACACACACACACACACACACACACACACACACACACACACACACACACACACACACACACACACACACACACACACACACACACACATACACACACACACACACACACACACACACACACACACACACACACACACACACACACACACACACACACACACACCAATTATCTACACACAGAGACACCTTTTTATATTTCATCAGAGCTAACAATAAACAATAAAGTTCAATATATAGAAAATTATAATGGGATCTTTACTGTGCCTAGCCTACTCCTATTTTTATAATTCAAAACATTAAATGTCCTATTCAAAGTTTCACGTCTACACTTAGCTAAACACTGAAAAACCTAATAAATATTAATTAGTTTTAATGTGAGTCTGTTGTAATACACAACAATTTAAGTTAAGATTTAAAACAAATTATATATGTGTTTGTATTATTGGAATGCTTATAGCTTTTGTTTATAATGATCTTAATCCTTCAGATAGCAAAATTATAGCAAAGTTAAGTGTTTTATAAACATATTAAGATATATTTTAAATATGTATATTTTATTATTCTACTAATTTGGGATGTTTACTGTGTTTTTCTCCAATTGTATCCTACAGAACATGAATTATCTTTATTATCTAAAGTCATTACTATATGTTAATGATGTTGAAGTTATTTCCTTATCATATTTGTTCCGTGGAATTGAACACAGCACTTATGATTTGTTTAAGTACCATCAGTGAAAACAATTGGTTGTCTGAACTCTGGTCTCAGTAGCTGATCCTCCTTTGGGATTTGCGTTGAATGTGAAAATCCTTCTATTGAAAAGGCACAATGGGGAGAGGGAGCTCAGGGAGGGAAACTGAAGGAATTCATAAAAACTAAACAGCTCCAGAGCTCCATAGCCGTGGAAGAGGAGATGGTGGAAGAAGGGGCCTAAATTTAAACATTTCCTCTTTGTCCTGTTTTTGGCCCATTGTCATCGCATAGCGTTCTCCCTTCTGCACAGGAAGGAGTGGATCTGACATCAACGCTCTCAGGCTGACAATGCCAGGAAGTCTGTCTGACTGTATGTAAATATCTCTATGTGTCCATGCTTCCCTTTGCTTGCCCGTGGTGCCTCTCTCCTCTCCGTGGCCCTCTCCCTGGAGAGGTTTTGACCACTTCAGGGTGTATTAGTAGTAGTAGCAACATGGTGATTTACACATTTACACAAAGGTCATCCGCAACTGTCACTTTGAATTACAGCAACCTCATCTTCAAATGACCTCTCCTCGGATTTAGCATCTTTAGCATATGGCTTTATATGTAGACCAAATGGGCATTTGTATTTATATATATAGTAAGCTATATTTGTCTATTTCTGTTTTTATTTTATTTTTCCTCATAGTTTTGCGTTGACTTTCTGTTTGTTTCCTCACTTCTTCCCTCCCTCCCTCCCCTTACTCACTCACTTCCTCAGAACCCCAAGCCGTCTTCCTGTTGTCCCCTCCCGTCACAAAAGACATCCTGGCTCGAACAGGCCAAATGTTTCAGCTCAGGCCTCATTTATATAGAGACATAAAACTAACTTACTCTCATCTTTAGGAAATAAATCCAAACAGCAGTCTTTATGCCAAAAAGCATGAAAAGGAGAAAAAGACTGATGAATGGAGGGAGAAAGGTTGAGATTTGTTGACTCTAACAGCTGTGCACATGTCTGAAATTATACGTTTTGTTGACGTTTTGTGAACTGCGTATATTACTGTGAGTTTACTTTGTTGCCTATTCACCCGAGTGTTGAACATTTCTAAGCGAGCTCTTTGAAATGATGTCATCAGCTTCTCGTTTTTAGAACAATCGCCCTCTTCCTCCTCTTCCTATGACACGGTCCCCACTGCTGGGCTCACTAGAGATTACAGAAGACAAACACTTTCTGAGTTTAGGCCCAGCTGTAATTTTTTCACCAGTCTTTGTCAAAGCAGCTGAGTGAAAACAGGCAGCCGTGAAAAAGCCGGGCCAGACAGGGAGGGAGTGCGGGGGGGTTAGATATGTTGTGATATCAAACGAAAGGCTTACTAAAAGCCTGGGAACTGGATTCAGGAGGTGTAGCTCGTGTGGGAACAGCTGGGAGTTCAGTCAGATTCTGTTTCCAGTGCAGGTGTTTGTGAAATAGAGGCCAACACACTGTGTAGCTGTGTAATAGGGATGTACGTAGATAGGGAGGTGTTGATTACGCTGTGATTATGTAGACACAAATTATTGAAGAAGTAATCATATATTTTACTCAAGTGAAGGTAGAAATGTCATTCTAAACTTTATATAAAAACATTTATAATATAACTAAAGGGGCCCTTTTATGCTTTTGGGGGTTTTCCCTTTCCTCTTGTGTGTTATTTAGGTTTTTGTGCATATAAAAGGTCTGCAAAGGCTAAAATCCCAAAGTTACCTCCAGAGGGATTTTGTAACACTGTCTGAAATGCCTCCATTGGACTCCTTTGTTTACTTTCGTAACATAGTGACATCACTACGTAACACTCACACTTTTATTGGCTTGCGCTCAAACAAATTGTATGTGATTGGCCTAGGGGCGGAACATCTCTAAGCGGTTGACCAATCACAACAGAGCCGGCCAGCTAACCAATCAGAGCAGACTGGGCTCTAGTTTCAGACAGAGGGTGAAAAGAGGTGCTGCAGCACAGGCAGTATGATAAAAATAAAGAGCTTTTTGAACATTAAAGCATGGAGACATGTCACAGTATAGGCACAAAATAGAAAATATGAAACCTGAAAATGAGCACAATAAGGCCTCTTTAAAATACCAAAAGTAATAATTAATCAGAATTGCCCTTTTCAAAATGAAGTACATTATGTCATATTATTGGATTTTAAATATGAATGCAATAATGTTACAGCTGTTAAAGCTGGAGCTTTTTCTAAATACCTTAAGTGCAGTTGGGTTTCTAAATCTATAATAATACATTATACATGATTAGTTGAATACAACTGTGTAAAACTAATAATCTGATTCTGCACAGAGGAAATAATCTTATTATGTTGTAATAAATTGAAAGTGCAATATTTGCCAGAAAATGTGTTGTGAAGTAGAAGTATGAAGCACCATGAAATGAATGTGAAGCACAAGAGCCCCAAAACTGTCCATGTACCTATAGATATCTATAGATAGATACTGTAGATAGATAGATATCATTTATTTTGTTCCAGCAGCATTGTCGAGCATTGACATTTAGACGCTGGTATACACAGAGGCTCCTTAAACAGTAGCGTTTTGAAGTGCCACACACACACTTATGCAGATTAACATTTCTGCCCACTTCTGGTATAAGAAATGCCCAGGTAGTGGTTTGCCTTCAGTGGCCGAAGAGAGAGTTTGAATTACACTGACATTCCTGAAATTCCCTCAGCTCTGACCTGCATACTTCCTTGGCCTGGCTGCACATGGCACCATCCCTAAAACACACACACACACACACATTTTAGTCGATCCTAGCAGTTCACAGATACTTTCATCTTTACAATCAGTCTGGGATAATCAATCAGTTTGGGCTCTGAAGACACACACACACACACACACACACACACACACAAACACACACACACACACACACACACATGCGCGCGCGCACATGCACGCACACACACACGTACCAGCTCACATGGCACACACATGGGACGCTGGAATGTCAGCATTAGGAAAGGTCTGGCTGTTGATGGTGATGGGAAGGTCTCACTAAACGACTTTATCTAACATCCATCTGAGAGGCAGGGGGGCGGGGGGCATAGAGAGGTAGAAAGAATGAGAGGGACAGGACAGGGGGAGGGTGTGTGTTTGTGTGTTTTCAGCTGGGGACTTTCAGCCACTATCAGGATGAATCTGAAAACAGGAAGGCGGGTTCCATTAAACAAGACGAGCGGAAGACGACCACAGTTCTACTTCCTGTTTTAAAACAAGGGAGGAAACCACAGATTTTTTAGGAATTCAAATCAGAATCAACACTTTACGTATAAAGAACATCTCTATAGCAGATACAATACTCATGTTTTGACTAAATTCATTATTGTTATTGTTAAATTCCCCGTTTGTCAAACCTATTTTTCTGTTTCATTCTTTTCTTTGTGTAAATACTGCTGTCAACAGTGTGATCAGACAGTTATTCATCCCAGTTTTGACACAAGTGATGGTTTCTCTGGCTTTGTCATACTGGTTGGGGGCTGAGCTTGACTTGGCTGTGTTTGTGGGTCACAGCAGTGGAGAGAAAAAGCTTCCCGGCATACAAAACACAATTTCCGCTCATGTGGGTGCTTCCATTTCTTCGGACAGGGAAGTTTTCTGATTGAGGAAAGCCCGGGGGATCGGGTGATTAAAGGGAGGGATTGCAGGCGGGCAGAGGAGGGATATTTAAGAACAAAAGGAGATGAAACATTGCAGATCATCCTGCGTCTTCTCAACACAAGAAGTGAAATAAAAGGGTGAGATCTAAAGCCAGATAGTAAACAATTAGTATTGTGATTGATAGGAAAATGGCATTCCTCAAACTGATTCGTCATTAAGAACCTTTTTTTTATATCCTTGATGAATGTTGACCTATGACCACACGGCCGTCCCTGGTCAGTATCCTCTGATCGGGTAAGGTTGTAAAAATGGTGATTTGGGCAGCCCAGTTTTTAATGGCGATGAAGCGATTGGCACATTATTAGGGCTATCAATAATAACTGGATATAATCCCCCCCTGCGTCCCTCTCTATCTCTCTGTCCTCGCTGTAGCTGTTTCACCGTGTCCTAGTTAGAGGAGGGAAATAAGTGCACTGCGAGCTTCCCATTCCTTTCCTGCACATCCTGTCTTATCACCAAGAGAGGGGGCAAAAGAAGGAGTGGGGCTGACATTTTTTACGTTTACATTGGGCTAGTAGCATAACCAAATTGTCCATTCACTCATAATACCAAGGTTTTAAACATCGAGAACAGTAATCCTAGGTTTAAAATCCAATTCTGAAACTTTATTATCATTTGAAATCATTAACATGGTTTTGCATTGAGCTGAGATCATATAAAGAAGAAAGGGAAAGAGGACATTTGTATAATAAGTGTCATTATCTTTGGTGTTATCATGGACGACTTTGGACCATTTGGTGTTTTTATGCTATGACCTTCGGTTCTATGCAACAACTAGTGTGAGTTATCTGCTATTTGTAGTTAGTTTTATATTGCGTCAAAGCACATCATGTTTCTGCATGTCCATGTTTTCACTAAGTATATCTCTTCTAAGTGTAGTTCAAGTTCGTAAAAACAATCTTATTTTCTGTCTTTCTTTCCTTCTCTCTTTTGTGAATATCTTAACTAAGTGTGTTATGTATGGCTGGTTTGATGACAGAATCAAACCAAACCCCTCCCTGCCATCCTAACAACCCTCCTCCCCTTCAAACACACACATGCACCCATTTAGATCCTCTCTGTTAGGGTGATGTAACTGCATGTAGAGGTTGTTAGTCATGCCAAAGAGCCAAAAGCAGAGATACATTTGAGTGAAGAGAGACATCTAGAGGAACCAGACGAAACTGTCCTCCTCATTTATTAACCAAAAGGGTGTCAATGGCAAATATTGAATACTAGTATAGGCACTATGAAATGACAATTTTTGCACAAAAGTCTGCTTCTCACAGAAAAGGCAGTCACTATACATGTAATAAATACTTGTACGCTGTGTATGAGACTTCCTGTTCATCTCTTTGCAGTAACAGACCTCTTCCACATGATGGCACTCTGGCTCTTTTATAGGACATCACATGCATGTTGCCAGTGAAACAGTAAATTACAGGACAATCCTTTATTATTAAAAATCAGATACGGCGTACATTTGAGAATATTGTCTATTTCAGGAGTATTACCACACCGGCAAATCCAAGTTTCAGGGGAATTTAAACTGATAGAGTGGAACCGAAGGAGTTGATCTAAAATGATGAAATGAAATCGACCAAATTCGCTGCAAGGATTTTTAATTAACTACTAGGGTTCTGAGGTGCAGCTCATTCTCCCGTTGAACTATTGGTGTCTGTTAGAGAGGTTCAATAAGAAACTGCTACTAAACCTGATAAAGAGCTGTGACTATGCTCTGCAACTGGATTTAGGCAGCATTAATGGCAAAGGTACCCTGAGGCTCCAGGCTCCTCTCTCTGTAATGAAGGTGTAGGTACATGTGCAGTAACTCCATAGTAACAGGCAGCAATATGTGTTATCAGGTGTTCTCTCCATTGGAATTCAGCCTTTAGCCGTGTGTCAATCAATGGACCATGGTTATACCGCTGAAGCTGTGACCGCTGATACACTTTTTGTGTAGAGAGATGTGCCTCTGGCTAAAAAGTAATTTGGTGTGAAAGTAAAGAATTAGACCTCGAAGATGTGGCTAGCATTAAAGTTAGATGTGATTAAGGCTACAGGCATCGATTGGATCTCTGTTACAAGGTACCAAGCCTTGGGATTTTCTGCAGAAAGGCGGAATCACTCTATTGAATTTCATGATTTTCCACTGTAACACTGTGGAATGATTTCATTTGCTTTACACATTTGCATGGAGGCGCAGTTAAAAAAAGGAAAAGAAGGGATGATCTTACACTTTACAGGCCAATTCCAATGAACCCTACTATGTCTAATTGATACAAGTTAGGTAATAGCTTGGTTTAAATAAAAAAGCTTCGAGTCAAGCAGAACTTTCAAACACATCGTCCTTACTTAAAGGCCTTAAGAGGCGAGATACGAGGCTTTTTAAAATCTGTATATGGGAGACATACGTCTGTCTCTCGCACTTCCAATCACTAAAGGCGAAGCCAAATCAGAAATAATAGTGTATGTGTTTGTCCCATTCTTGTTTTGCACATTTACCTTGGTACACATTCATTTATTCAGCCATGTCTAATGAGAGTACACAGTATGTGAAAGGGAAAAGAGGTATTCTGGTTATTAGGAGGGAAGCTGTTGAAGAGGTTAGAGCCCAGCACTCCAAGCTGAAGCCACTTTCGCTTTCATGTTAGCAGCTGTCCAAGCCCAAAATGGCCAATTACCATCATTTCTCGGCTGGTGGTGGTAATGTTAGTGAGATAGTAAGAGAGAGAGAGAAAAAAGAGGGAGGGAGCGTAATGCGGAGGGAACCGAGAGCAGATGAGGTAGAGGCAGCAGAGATAAGCCGAAAATAAAACCATATTTCCACAGCATGGAAATCAGACAACATCCACCATGACAGAAGGTGAATCCATCATCTGCAAAGGAAATAGATTGAATTAGATGGGTCCTTCTGGTGTGTGAATATACACAGAGATTGTTTTTATGGAAATAATGAATGTAATTGCAACCTCCCCTTGTCTTTTCACATTGATTATGCAGTGTAAATAAGCAGGGAAACAAGTAGTGACATGTATACAACACACACAGACATACAAATACTAAGCACAAAGGAAGAGAGATGAATAAAATGGAAAGAGGATTTTGTGGTATATTTACTTCTATAAGCATGCATGTGTTGTTATTATTAAGATGGAGATGGAGACTGAGTTTCCCCCGGAGGATCCTCCACTGATCTGTGTCTCAGTGTCTCAGTCTGATCTTTGCCAGGAGGTAAATGCTATTAGACCTTGAAAGATTACGTGTGCATTATTTCTCATAGGAAATATCAGATATTCACTTATCACACTTGCTCACAACCCTAGAAAAAGCTAATCAATCCGAGTTAATCAAAGTCACACACCTTGCATGAATGCTCAAACAAGTCATATTATTTTCACCTCTTAATACCTTGAGGAACACAACAAACCAGGGGCAAAGAGAGTACAAACACAAAAGGCTTCAACCGCTGGCAAAGTACAAGTGAAAAGAGATGACATTTCTCAGTTAGGTTAGATGAAAGATTGCCTCGTGTCTTTTCATCAGGATTGATAATGCAGCGCACAGTATTACATGTAGGTGACTCCGGCTGCTACTGAAAAGGAATATAGAGTCTGTTTTCTGACCTTTCATTCGACTGGCTGGACCTTACCAACGGATTGACATCAATATCAGACAGCCTTGTCTGCCAGGAAAAAAAGAGAAGCACACCATTTTGTTGACAGAGTATAATCGGGGAGTAAAAGCGATCGGTGGCAGAGGGGTTTCAAAAACACCTGTGCAGGAAGAGTGATGAGGCTGGGAGGAAAGGGTAAAGGCACTGCACACACAAATGATAATATTACCCTCATTAAAAAAAGAAATCAACACAGATAGGGTTTTTGCTAGGGATAAATACAATTTCTATATATTTCAGAAGGCAGACCTTAAATGATCACACTTGATGTTCCAGCCTCAAGATGAAGCACTGGTTAATTCTCCTTGTAGGTCGTTACACGATAAGTAATGAAGCACTCCTCACGCAGAGTTTATTTTCATTTGATTAATTCTAATGCGGCTTTGCCCAGTCTGTGTTGAGAACAATGAGGGTTGCATGTCTCACTGCCTCCATCTGTGCTACTAGAACATGTCTGGGAACACAACATCCCCACAACACCAGAACGCTTAATCTGCCTTATTTACTTGTCCCAATATGGCTGCTTTGTCACACACATCGTTTGCCCTCCAGGATAAATATTTCCCCAGCGTCGGTGCACACTAAATGTTGATTTACTCTCAGCCTGTTAAACTGGCCAATCTGCATATGGCGTGTTTGTGTTTTGTCAGGATGCATCCACTGTGACAATATATACTATAATTATCATCTAAGTGTGACAGCAGAGCTGGAATCCGTTCGTCAGTCTGCCGAGACCTGGGTGTGTGAACCGAGTTGTCATATCGGTGCTTTGTGTTGAGGACGTCTCTTCTGACGAAGGGCTAATTTAATTGAACAGTTTAGTGCTGTCTTATTTCCTTGTAATGAGCAGGATCTCTACTCATTTTGCCCTCCTCAAAGGGAGAGTAATAAGGGGGAGTCGGAGGGGGAGAGAATAAGTAAGAGATGGAGATCTGATTAGTCGTTTGGCTATTTGTGTTGCCGAAAGAAAGAGAATTTAAAGTAGGCCATTTAACTTGATGCTCTCTTCTTTGCTAACGGTCTGAAGATAATTAGTATTACTAATCAAAACACTTGTGTCTCTTCTCCCCTGCTGTGTCATCTTCCCCTGAGGCCGTTGTAAACTGTCTATTGCGCTGAAGGGCACTCGATCCTTCTTGTTATGTTACCATTGGATATATGTACATGAGCCCGATGTAATGTAATTCCCATCTGCAGATTTTATTGTTGGCGTCGTAATGTCTCAAGTTCATTGGTTTTGTATGAGCCACCAAACATCACATAAAAAACCTTTAAATCACCACATTTCCCTGATTTAGATTCAGATACATCAACCAATCCTAATTGGATGGATGCAAATTGGACGTAACCAATGTATCTTGCATTAGCAGGACAGCCATGCATTAAAGTAAGCAATTAAGTTGTCATTGGCTCAATAATTCAGTTCATTGCTGCAACAGTCAACAAGTAGTTTAGCAATTGATTAAGGGAAAATAAGCCTCTTATTTTGATAGTAGGTCATGATCTCAATAAAGGTCAAAGTAGCAATGATTTGTTTGCTTATCTGTATTTCCTATCATTTTAAATTAAGGCTGAAGTTTTTATTAATTAACAATAAATCAAGTGTTGAGTGTTATATGTCTTTTACAAATGGACCTTGAGTCTCAATAAAGCTGATGATTATGATGATGATGATGAATACATTTTTTATTCTTGAATCTCAGGAAATCGTCCATCAAAAGTTCCAAGAGATTTCACGATGAATTCTCCTTGTTTTTTCCAACCAAAAGTCCAAACCCTAAATACATTACATTTGTTTTTATATAAAACAGATGAATGCATCACATCCTCACATAATCAAGACAGCTGAAACCAGAAAATGTTAATCATTGTTGCTTCTTGAATGATTTGAATGAGTAATAGATCAAGATGTTGGTGATTCATTTTTTCCATGAACTGAATCAAGGATAAATTACTTATCGTTTCAGCTCTATTCATGGGTTTTCAATTGTTGACCAGTCACAGTGCAAAAGGATAATACTTTGGATTAACAGGGCTCCGCAATGTTTCTTCTATTGGGAATAATTGGAGAGTCTTTAGCTGTGTTAGCAACTCTGACCATGTACAATCCAGAGTGCAGTCTGTTGAACAAGGTAGCCACACTCTACTTCATCATCTACTTTACTCTAAATTGGACCATCATTTACCGAATTAACATCAAACCGTATTGAAAATATTTAAAACTAGTGATCGAGGCCATAAACTCATAAGGAGAATGTTTACTGAGGTAATAAATCAAGGGAGAACTAAAGTAATTTTCTCATAAGATGCTTTCACACCAAGTACTTTGCCGTTCTTAGTTCCCAGCACTTAGTTCCCCCATGCAACTAAGAACCGATCGCGTTCACACCGGAATAAGTTCCCTGAGGGAAGATTACGCAAATGAAGCCGCTGACATCACTTCTTCTTCTTCTGCTTTGGGTTTACTGGCAGGCCGCAAACATCTTCACGGCGTATACTGCCACCCGAAGTCCCCGGCCGGAAGTCCCCGGAGTTGGGGACTGGCTTCAGTAGAAGCTGCTGGGACTCCCCGCAGCTTCTACTGAAGCCTTCCGGGTAAATCGTCAGAACGCCGACACCTCGTCATCTCCACCGCTCCCATGTTTTTTTTTGTGTTGCCATAAGTTATTCTCTCTCCGTTGGTGCGCGGGGCTAATGCTAATAATGCTAATGCCAGCAAATTCAATGGCGGCTTCAAAACACTTTTCAGAGTTTTATGGGGCGTGGTTTGCAATTCGCCCAGCCAATCAAAAATGTGTACTTTTTTCTCCCCTGGATAGTCCCACCTCTCTAGCAGGCACTAAAAATGGGGGTAAAAGTTCTCTGAACTAAGTTCTCTTTTTGGTGTGAATGCAAAATTCTAGGCAATAACGGAACTAAACGGGAAAAGTACGTGGAAAAGTGCCTATAGTCTTCTGCAATCTGACAATCTTTTTGCAGCAACTCCACCTAGAAACTTCCCATTGATTTCAAATTTCAGTCCTGGATTTTGCTGCTTTTTTTTACCTTAGTTTTGCGTCATAGCATGCTAACATTCGCAGATTTGAATGCTTGTTGAACATATTGCAGCAGGCACAAAATAGCATATAAGAAACCCTTCATGTGTCTTTCATGGCATAAACCAACATTTGATGCCTATATTTCCTATACATAATATGCAAGTCAACATTTAGTTAATACGTTACAACACAATCCCTATTATGATTTAGTTACAATGATTTATTAAGTGAAAAGGATACAAAGGATACCTACAGTTTATGGTTGGTTTCTCTTCGATCTGTATCCATTGCAGTGTTTCTATTGATTTTAGACTTAACTCTGGATGTATGGGATTAGTTTTGTGTCATAAAGATAAAGCAACACTTTCTCAGAATCAAGCAAAACTAAGAGTTTAAGAGAAAAAAAAACTGAGTCAAGCAATATCAAATTAATTTCAAAAATAAAATCATAAATTGCAAACATATGATTTGTGTAATCATGTAAACTATAAGTCTTTTTTCTTTGTTTAACATTTTTGCTCTCGCTGCAGCTCTTCTCGTTTGCGCTTCCTCATTTTTCGTTTTTGATTCCGAGACAAACATCCCAGGTGGGCGGGACTTTCAGGGGTGCGTCCCCATTGGCTACTCAGTTTTTGAGTCACAGCCCACTCCTCCGGCGAATGTACAGTGCAGCTGCGGCAGCTGAGAACGGACAGAAGACCCCCAAGAGAACCAGCATTTCAATTATTATAATACTACAAGTGAAAATATATGTAAGTATTGATTATTTGTGTTGTTTGTGCTTTACTATACGGTCTGTTTCTTTATTGTGTTAAGTGAGAAATAAAGAAAAGCTGCGAAAGTTAGCTTTTGCTCACTTTAGATCCATAACAATGCAAGCTAAGTAGCCTACACACAGGAGCACACTCAAACCGAATTGTGTGCCTGACTCTACCAACATGCTTTCATGATTCTGTTTAGATATGTAAGTATAAGGCTTATTTTATTAACACGTGTGGTGGAACATTACGGGACACAATTCACTGTGGTACAGTATATACAGTGTGTGTTGCACCACGGACCAGTTAGAGAGTGTACCTGGTGGTTGTTATCATTCTAGCTTGAGTAGCATGTATGCAAGTTATTCTTCCCTAGTGTAAACCTAATGGAAAATAAAGTCTGGAGTTCCATACTCAACACGCCGCCCCCGACTCCCATTCATCGGCTCTACACACGCTAATTTGATATGAAAATCAATGGAGGCTGAGTTGACTACTTCTCTTTGTAGGAAAACCTACCGTCCATGATGCCCCTGAGCTGAGTTTTATTTGTTAACTTCATATTTTTCATTTCCTAAAACATTTATTTTCCTCTCATATTAACAGTGTGGATCATTGAGACAGCGTGGCGTCCAGAGTCTTATCCCGTTTTCCCACTTCCTCTGAGGGGACAGCATTAGATCCTAGGAGGGGGGGCATGAAGAAAGACCTGCACCAGCTTCATCCACGCTGGGCGTTGCTGTTATCACTGGCTCAGTGTCATTTACTGTAATTCGACCAAATGTCTTTACATATACATTTAAGAGATTTTATTATTATCCACCTTTTTGTTTATGTCCTTTTATTTAAAACATTCTTTGAGACTTCATCTTCTGGTTCAAATTTCAATAAATGTAATTTGCATAATCACTCTTTTGTCTTTATTCTACATGAAAATGTTAGAGATTCCATTCAAATCTGTTGATTATTCATATCTTCCTCAGGGTAGGAATAGTATGTTGAGTTTGTAATGCTAAACGTATATCATTTTCTCACATGATATAGAATGAGACAACACCGTTTTTATCCATTGTATGAATGCTTCAGCTCTTCAGACCGACATAGTAAGATGTGAGCATGTTGCACCTAATTGTGTTGGTATGCAGCCTACTGTAGGTCTGCTCTGTTTAATAAAGCAAATCTGCCACTTTTATATTGTAGAATTTGTTAAATTAAAGCAGTCTTTAATTGTTTGTCCTAAACATAGCAATATATGCTTTTGAAACGTAACATGTCTTTGTAAAAATAATAGTATACAGTTTATATTGTGTATCACCTTTAGCTTGAAAATACATAGATGTGTTTTTTTAATCTATAAAATAAATAAATAGGCAGACAGACACTTTATCAATTCCAAATTGGGATATTATTTTACAGCAGCAGTGTGTTCAGGTGTTCAGGTATTACAATATTTAAAGTTGGAATAAAGTATAAACTACAACGCAAGTATAATGCCAAGCAATCCATAAGATAAGTCCGATATGTTCATGAAAACTCCCCAGGAGACACCAACACTAACGTGGCCGAGTGGACTCCGGAGTTTGCTGCATGAGTTGCACTGTATGATCTGTGGTGTAGTGGGCTGTCACTCAAAAACTAAGTAGCCAATGGGGACACACCCCTGAAAGTGCCGCCCACCTGGGACGTTTGTGTCAAAATCGCAAACAAAAAATGAAGGAGCGCAAATTAATTTTTAAAATTAAATGTATTTTGTTTGACTCGGTTTGTTTTCTCTTAAACTCTTCGTTTTGCTTGATTGTGAGAATGTGTTGCTTTATCTTTTTGGAACAAAACTAATCCAATATAGATGGTGAATGTTGGCAGAGAAGAGGGGAATGGTTGTGTGACTTCATCTCAATAAATTACAGTCTGTCACGGGCTATAGATTCATTAGTTTGTCCTTACCTGAGAGTGAGGAGTGGAATCCAGTAGTGAAAAGACCAATTTTACACATCTCTGATTAAATAGTGTCAAATTACTTTTAGAAATATGAGCCTGGAGGAAAATGTGGAATTTGACTTTTATTTCAAATTCTAATAAGATTAGAGTAGCTCTTTTAGTCACAAGGTGTACAGCTGAATTTCTGTATAATGGGACTTAGACAAACGTGAAATTAACAGTTTCTCTGGCAGGCCTGGATTTTGTGCCAAATACTCCAGAATGGCCATCAATAAAACATGATTTTGAGTACACGTTAATACTGCATTAAGCTTTAGGGTTAAGGATCATTTCACTTTAAATAGCAATGAAATAAATACATTAACAAAGATGTTTATTTCATAAAATCGTTTATTAGTATTAAAAATAACCAATATTTGAAATAATATGACTGACTTTAAGAAATACATTTAAATAAAGCTAAATATAATACATATGTGAAAGTTAATATCTGTCGTGCTTAGGTAATTCTTAATTGTGCAATACTACTGTTATGTAGTTCTATTTTCCTTTATACTTATTTGACTATATCTTAACCTTTTATTTGATTTAATCACGTACTGTTGAGGTGATATCAGGATTTCTACATACAACCTCATTCATTCAGCTTTTTTTAATATGGTGGATTTTTAAGAATGTGATGTTTAAATGTCTTGTGTTGTCTTTTGTATGGACCCAAAGAACAGTTTGAACATACATATCTGAAAGGTTTCAAGTGGGGAAGACGAACAAATTCGGGGATCATCTGGAACAGGGCGCCAGGTAGGAACCCACATTTGTGTCAAACTGTCATCATAAATACCACGGTTTTCCAGCGTTTAATACCAGGCTCAAGGCGGGGTATCAAGGCCACTGTGATATACATTTATTTCTTGGTGTGCTTGGATGTAAATGATGGCTTATGTAATATGTATACAGTGTAGCCTACCTGCAATGTCTTAGCTGTATGTAAGGAAATTGAGTGCTGAATTCTTTCCTGCAGTGTTGAGACAAAGTTTTGTGAAGTTTTATCTCCACCACAATGCGAGGCTTTTTCACATTTATCAATCAATGCCTTTTCAGGGAGGAATATGTCCTTTTTATGCCTATTGTAGATGTTATGTTAGTGAATGTTGAATATTACTAAAGCAAAAAATGAACCTGCCAACGTCTAGACTAGGAACAAGCGGAAGGACACAAAGACAGAATAAAAACCACAGGAGAAGTTCAATAGTATTTCAATCAGGAGAGACGTGATGTATGGAATACATGTTTATTATCGGGTCACATTATATAAATGAAACATAATGATGACAGTTTATAACAAGTGAATGAAATGGTGTTTGGCGATTAGGCCCAGGTTTTGTAGGATGTCATTCGGGAAGGGAAGAACCGTTTCCGATGAACCCCCCTGGGTCTAGACACTGGTGGTGGTGATAAGTGGTTAGGTCCGGTTGGAAGGGAGAAGGTTGAGCTTGGCCCTGAGTTGGAAGCAGGAGGCGAAGGGGTGGAGGAGGGTTGCGCGTTGACACCTGGAAGACAGCTGATGGAAAAGGGGAGAGCATATATAGAGGGATTAACAGGTGCGATGATTAGGCTTGTGAATGGAGGGAAGTGATAGGTTAGCTGAGGAGTGGGGAGTGGCGCTCCCTATCCTTTAGTGAAGGGAGCGAGTATTGCCATGACGCGCAATACGAAGTGATAGGTCTTCCTGCCTGAACTTGCGCTGAGCTTCATTTCAATCAGGAGAGACGTGATGTATGGAATACATGTTTATTATCGGGTCACATTATATAAATGAAACATAATGATGACAGTTTATAACAAGTGAATGAAATGGTGTTTGGCGATTAGGCCCAGGTTTTGTTGGATGTCATTCGGGAAGGGAAGAACCGTTTCCGATGAACCCCCAAAAGCTTTTAGGCATCCTCCCTGGACGTACAGGGCTTCCTGGACATACAGGGCTTCCCGGACGTACGGGGCTTCCCGGACGTACGGGGCATCCCGGACATACGGGGCATCCCGGACATACGGGGCTTCCCGGACGTACGGGGCATCCTGGACATACAGGGCGTCCCGGACGTACAGGGCGTCCCGGACGTACGGGGCATCCCAGACGAACGGGGCATCCTGGACGTACAGGGCATCCCGGACGTACGGGGCAACCTGACTTCGCAGGGACACATTTTATACAGACCCGAAGGTTACAACCTGGACGTACAGGGTTAGACATGCAAGGATAAACATGAGCCGCGGGGCGAATATACGTGCCGACATGCTAAGAACCACCACCAGTTATATGCATACGTACCAATTTGAAGGTTGGAGAGACCTTTGGATAGCCAGCACGGCACTGGCGTTCGGACGAATGTAGGATGAGAAGCGGTTGTTGTAGGGAAGAGGAACAATTACCTTGATTGCGGCAGGTTTGCTGCACCTATCCTGAACGAGCCCTGAAATGCTCTTAAGACACCACCACCAGTTATATGCATGTTTACCAGAGGTAAACTGGAGAGATCTTGGATAGCCGGCACGAGCCGATGCCCGGCGAAGAGGGAGATGTAGACAATGTAATGCGGCTGTTAGCTTGAGTACAATGATGCATGAATATCATACCCTGCTTAACATAAGCCATGTGAGCATGAACCAAATATATGAGTGCAATATGAGCAGCATGAAATAATATTTGCTTAGGTAAATGCTGAGACATGACCCATGATATAGGCAGGGCTCAACGCTAACTTTTAAAAGTGGTTGCCAGGCTGGCAACCAGGCATCCGCTTTTGGTTGCCAACTGAAATATTTTAAATAATTAAGATGCTATACAGTTATACATCCACTTAATGATGAACATGTGACACGAGAATGTTCAAATGCTTTACAATAAGTAATTAACGCACTTATTTGAACCTAAGTGGTAGTAAACTTGTCCACCCTCAATTGCTGGTATACAAAATACCAGTAGTGCTGCTGTTGTCCTGTCTTCATAGATCCCTCACAAATGAATTGAGCAAGTCACCAGTTTCTTGATCATCCGTTGTCTCCCTTCCAAATGTGGGTTTTCTTGACCTTTGTGCTGACCCCCACCATAGACCCATTGGCCCTTCAGCATGAAGTCTTGGATTGGCCAGACTAATACATTTCTAATGTTAAATAAATGAAAACCATTCATAGTTAAACATTTGATATTAATTATTGATGCTGTAAATTACCTTTAATATGTCTAACTATATTTAAAATGTGTTACCTTTTTATAGAGTGATTATAATTTAATGCAACCATTTTCTATGGTAAAGTTTCGTTTTGCACTTTTATTTTGTAGTAATAAGATCGGGACTCTTATTTTGAAGGAACTTTTACCGGAAGTGAATAGAAAACATTCCTCTTTGTTTTTCGTTCGGGTTTTACCTTACGCTCCATCAGTTGAATCACTTTGAACATTCATTGGAGAAGTTGAGGTGTTGGCTGAACTTTTATCACAGTCAAGCAACTTATTTTTGCTTCGCCATTTTGTTGTAAAACAAACACACGGCGCACCGCGCACGCGAGTAAACGTGCATCGCTTCTGGCTCTGTAATCACGCCAATGCACGTGCAATTAAGTATCAGGTTCCGACTGGTCACAACAATTAAATATCACTCTTAAACGAATATGAACATTTATCTATTTTGGGGTGCACGTTTGCCGTCCTTATTTCTTATGTTAAAAACTGGTTGCCACTGATGGCAACCAAAGTCCAAGAAGTGGTTGACATTTCCAAATGGTTGCCAATGGCAACCGTTACTATCGAGCCCTGGTATAGGACTAACTTAATTAGCAGTTTAATTACGCCACGTGAGACGTAGATGCTGATGTGCTGGTTGGGTGATTAGACTGTCTTCTATCATCTTACATGAACATCTCTTTCTCCCTGAAAGAAACCCCCAAAAACCACGGATGGGCAGCATCCGTGGCTGTGTGAAGCTTGAAACTGCGGTACTTACTGAGCATTGTGACGGGTAGTAGTTACCCAAACTGCATAACTCCATGCTGTAACGCGTTACACCCGACACTGCCTGGAACTCACCTTAGCCCTAAACTAAAGCAACGATATTCTCTTTTTTCCTCTCTCCTTTTTCTTCTTCTCTTTCTCTCTCTTCTTCTTCGTTCTTCTCTTGCTTTTCTCTTTCTTCTTCTTTTCTCCTTCTTTCCTTTCTCTCTTTTCTTTCTTCTCTTTTCTTACCTGTTTTAGCGGTGAGGCGCAGGGAAAGGAGGCGAGCCTGCTGTGCGCTGAACCTGCTAGTAGTGATGTTCAGTAGCGTGGCGTGGGGAAAAAATTAGGGGAAGCCAATAATACTTCCTTTCTTTTGGGTCGGGGGTGTGGTGGTCAATGTAATAACGTAATCAGATGAGTGATTACAGCGCCCGGTATCATTTTACACACATTTGTATCATACAGATGCAGGACTTACACACGCCTGTTATCTGACCGACAGGTCCGCACGCACTCTCCAGCCGAAACTCTAATAAGCATTCATTCACAAACTAAATCAGGAGACCTTTAACGTTTTACGTCCGGTTCGCTCCTTTGTTCCTCGCTGTACACAGCTCCAGTTTGGGCATTGGCCTGTCATCAGATTGTATTTGTTGTTGCTGCTGCAGCGGAAGTTTAGTACAATTATTGTTGATTAAATACTCCGAATCTCCACCCTCCATAATTGCACTTGCTTCAGTTGCTTGCTACTTTCTAACGGCGGTGAGAGTGGTGCAGTGACGCTATCTATCGATTAGATTTATGATTCAAAAATTATAAAAGTAGGGTAGACATGTGGATATTATCCGACTGAACAAAACGTGCATTTATCTAACAGGTTCGTTTTCCACTGACCTTTTTTCGAGTTATTTTCCAAAATCCTATGGAGAAATCCCATTGCTATTTTGTCGAGGGAAACCGAGCGCAGCTTACTTCCGCTTTTTGGGACGCGTCACTGTACCACTAAATTGATGCGATTTGATTGGATTGTGAGGCAAGGGAAGCCAGCCGCCTCTGGCTTCCCTTGGCATGGCCCTGACCAATCGCAGGTTGGCAGGGGAATGACGTGAGCCTCATCTGATTGGTCAATCCCTCCATTTTTTTTCACCAAGGGAAGCAAATTTCGGCTGGCCTCCTCTCGCAACAGAGAGTGCAATCTACTGTTTCACCATAACATCTAGGGGGAGCTGTTTCACTCTTTGTAAAATACTCAATGAGAATGGGGGAGAGACGGGCCGGCAGCAACACACAACAAAGAATTTCCGAAACTAAACGAAGTGTTTTTATTTATTTATTAAAATTATAACTACAATCCGAAAAAACAGGGGAAGCCTGGCTTCCCTTGGCCTCCAGGAGAAAACGCCACTGGTGATGTTACGTATTGCGCCGAGGCTTCGGAGCGTGTGTCGAGTAATCCCCAATCTTTTTGTGAAGCATGTATCGAGGCTTGTATCATTTTGGGCCAGTGACGTCATCGATGACAGGCGAACCTCGCTGCCTGTCGATACCACGTGACTGCTTCGGGAAGCGATTCATTTGAACCGTTGAGCCACAACGCTCATATACCCATGGATGTATAACAAAAACCATATTACCCCTCCTGTACCCGGGTCCGCTGGTGACACGATGGAATTAAAAGCTCAGACCCTCACTTATATAGAGGTCGGAAAATGTCATACGTATAAATAGAAACAAGCATAAATAAATGTAGGAATAAAACATGAATAAATAAATGAATAAATGCAGATAAGATATATCCAGTGTTTTTTTTTTTGGGGTAGATTCAGCGTGTGGGCTGTGGCTCGCTGGAAAGCAGCCGACCCACGACCGCAGGGTTTGCTTATAGAAGCTACAGCTAAATGAGATAATGCAGTTAATAAATGTATTCCTGATATGGTTTAGCCTTCTCAGGCTACAACGTGGTTAAGTTTATGGATAATATTAAGGAATACGAATCCCTCTTTGCAATGTTTACCAGCCTCCTATAGGCTTTTCAATCGCAGTCGTTCAACTGGAATGAAAACAATATTGTTAACATGAAATAGGATTTTATGTCCGTTGTTTAGAGTTATTCTAAGGCTTTACTCATTGGGAACTCGGTATGAGATAGAGCGCAACTGTTGAGATTTCCAATTTGCCTGTTTTACACGCTTTGACCAACAGGGGTTTATGTTCAAATGAAGCCCATGATGAAGCCTCATGACATGAACACTTTGCGAACCAATTGCTGGAAAGCTTCAAAGCTTCATAAGGCTTCATCTCGCCATCACTACCTGCTTGCCACCTAAGACGCACTTAGAGACCAGTACTGCTACTGAGCCGGGAGGAGAAGTAGCTTCGATGAGATGTAGCTTGAGCCCTGCCTGCCTGCAAGAGGGGTTGTGGTTGAAGCCGGAAGTGGGTGAAGCTTCGCAAGCGATGAGGGCCCGTTCCGCGTGAAGGCCGGAAGCGCCGCATTTGAGCGGCCCTGATGCCAGTGATGCCCTCTCGAGAGACTGAAGGCGTGTGTCAATTGTTTGCCTGAAGTAGCCCATTTCCATTAAGCCGGAGGAACTTCCGTGGAGCTCAGTATCCTTGTCTTTTTCTTCCGCATCCGGGTTTGCGGGGTGGCCGGCTAGAACCGCTAGCCAACTGGGGAACGCCCCCTGTAGCTTAATCCGCAAGACTGCGGAGCTGATGAATTAATACCCAGAGCTGGGACGAAGCCCTGCTGCTGCTTGCGCGTTGACACCTGGAAGACAGCTGATGGAAAAGGGGAGAGCATATATAGAGGGATTAACAGGTGCGATGATTAGGCTTGTGAATGGAGGGAAGTGATAGGTTAGCTGAGGAGTGGGGAGTGGCGCTCCCTATCCTTTAGTGAAGGGAGCGAGTATTGCCATGACGCGCAATACGAAGTGATAGGTCTTCCTGCCTGAACTTGCGCTGAGCTTCATAACAATGCTTAAGGGTGTCAAAAGTCCAAGTAGCAGTCTGACAAGCAGGAAGCAGGCTGATAGGTCTTAGACTACAGTGTAAAGAAACCACATGTAACAAGCCATTATTTAAGCCTCAATTGGACTCCTTTGTTTATTTCCCTTACAAGTGATATCACAATGTAACAGTCGTGCTTCAATTTGCCAGCGCTCAAACACATTGTACGTGATAAATGCTAAGGGGCGGGACATCTCTAAGTGGTTGGCAATCACAACAGAGCCAGTCAGCTAACCAATCAGAGACTGGGCTCTGGTTTCAGACAGAGGGAGAAAAGAGTTGCTGTCGCACAGTCAGAGAGCTTTTTTAACATTAATGTATGCGAACATGTGACAGAAGAAGCACAAAATAAAAATATAAACCTAAAAATGAGCGTAATATGGCCTTTAAGTTTGAAAAGAATTGTTGGATGCTATTGCGTTCACAGCCTTTCCCTTGACTACTGCAAACTCTGAACCCATCACTACACCAGCATAGGATCTCCTATGGTGGTTATGGACAGTTGACTGAGCCAATCCCTGGTGAACAGGGTCGAACTGGACACAGGGACCGTCAACATTCAAGTTCAATGTCTAATGTCTATCTTGGGAGAGTTTCACAAATATAAAATTCTCCAGTAGGTAGAGTGGTCCTCTACCTGTGTCCCTCAACATGTTGAAGTGTCCTTTGGCAAGATATTTAACCCCAAATTGCTCCAGATGGCATGGCCAACGGTTTGTGAGTGTGTCTGAATGTTATCTCTCTGAAATATGGCTACCTCTGCCTCTGTATGAAAGTGTTTCAATAGGTTGATATGTGTAAAAGGGCTTTTATGGGTCACGAGGATTAAATGCAGTCCATTTACCATTTACACAATTTTAATGAACACAGTGTTGCAGAGGTCAAACAATTGATATCATATGTGTAGTTAAAAAGTGGGAGTGTGTGTTGTTGTATTGTAACCCCTTACAACTTTGTTTGAATTTAGAATTCAATAACACAGAATATTCACGACAGATAAGAAACAATATAAATTAAAGTAAAGTAACAACAACAACAACAACAACAACAACAACAACAACAACAACAACAGAACAACCCGAAGAAAGCTTCCATTTTGAACAAACAAGCAATTATAAACTAGTACTGTACACTACCCTTACCAAACAGAGAGATATTAAAATGTTAAAAACCTGAGGCCAATATGTTTTTCTAAAAACAAGTATTCCTACGCTTTTACATGGCCAGAAACACAACTGCAATGTTTGCTGAATGTGTGGGTAGGCGCTTGTTACTTCCAAATATAAAGAAAAACTGTGGATGTAAAGGATGTTTTTTATTATTTAATTGTATAATTTAAATGACATTTCTGTTGTCAGTCGTGGTCATGCCAGTGTCAGTGTCGGAGTGGCAATCATTTTCAACAGCAACAGCCGTTCCATCTATGCTAATTTCACCCAAAATTGGAGACATGTCAATGTAATGGTTATTCCAAGTGTGTGTATTGACATGGCGCCAGAGAATTAATTTACCCCACTTGAAAACATTATTATTCATGAGTCACCTTTTGCAGAAAAATCACTGGATCCGGGCTAAGCCTGGATCAAAACAGAACAAGACAGTGAGAGTGTCTGTGACTAACATCCCTGGAGAGAAAGCAACCTTGATGGGTTTCAGACACTGCTGGTGTCTGACAGGGTTGTTTGGCCCCTCCCTGGTGCCCTTGTTCATGAAACTTAAAAAAAAAACCCAGATCAAACCACAGTGCTCCTTATGCTCAATGAGAGACAAATATATCTAGATTAAAAATATGAAAACTGACTGAGCTTGGAAGTTTTTGTTAGCAGCTCATTGTCAGTTACGATGACAGCATGTGACAACTGAAAAGGCAGCAGAGTAAATTGAAATGCAAAAAATAAAAAAATAAAAAAGTGGTGTTTGCTAATTTGAAACCTCATATTCAGGCGTAAAGGTAGGGCAGCCTGTCTCTTGAAGATGTTTCAGAATGTTCCAACTTTACTCATTTGTGTCACACACTTTGTACTGTGCGAGAACTCTTCTGGGACGAGGTTCATATGTTTTGCAAAAGACTCCTTTCAACATGTGCTTTTGGCGAGAGATCAACCCCGCAGCCCATTCAGCTGTGATATGCTTGTTGGAACTAGTGCATAATAAGAAAATGGTCTAAAGTGTGAAAGATATCATTATTTTTCATTTAGCTTGGCCTCTAAACTCATCAGTGCACCTCGAACCACAGAGGACGGTTCCTGCAGCTGCTGTGATTATGTGCAATATGCACTCTTTGTGTGTGTAAATGCATAATTCAGCCGCACGTGTGTTTGCGTGCTTACATTTGAATGTGCATGTGTGGCTGTGGGTCCCCACGAGACAGGATTAAGTATAGATAGAGTTTTCAGAGTAGAACCGATCTCTCGGAGAGACGGGGGTCTCTGGGCTCTTAACGATGAGCCCCTCTTCTCCTCTCCCTCCCACTCCTCTCAGCACCATGCTTAAGCACTGTGGGGCCTTGGGATGAAGCCTGGATACATCACTGCGGTTTCAGGGTTGTGGTTCCCATTTAAAATCAGTTTGATTCTTCTTTTTATAAAAGCAGTGAGAAATCGGATAGATGGGTAGACACTGCTGGTTATTCTCCTGACCACAAGCTCTGTGTGGGTGTCTGCATAAAAACTGCATAGAAAAAAATAAAGTTTCTTTCACAGCACTCTGATTATGAGTATGTGAAGGGTAAACACGGAGAGAGAGAGTGCAGAGTCTCTGTCATGTTCGAGGCCAAAAAACAACAATGAATCCGGTGGAGTTCCTGTTTTTCATCAGACAATGTCCGTGGGAGACTGCAGGAACAGTTTTTACTCCCTCCGTTTGCGCGCAGAGCAAAATTGCAGAGACAAGCAGACATTACCTTGCAAAGTCAAGACCCAACATTTGCGATGTGTATTGACATATTGATTTTCCTTGGCAGCTATTGGCAGAAGGAGTAAGGAGGATGGGGCCATGTGTGCGGGTCCACGGGAGCTCGCTGAGATCCAGGCAGCATTATGCACACCAAGAGAATGAGGCTTAGCATATATTGAGTGTTTATGCTGCAGAATAGAAAGTGAGGAGCACCTTTGCTTAAACTCACTGACTGTTAAATTGGGCTTAACTAAAAATCCCTCTTACACAAACAGAAAGTGATCTGGGTCTCTCTCCCTCCTTTTTTTTTCATAAAATATTATTTATGCGGGGAAAAAACCTGTGCTCTACATGAAAATATACACATCAATGTGTGTGTGAAAGAGATGAAGAAAGGACTATAGCCAATAGATGATGATAATGTGTTGAAAGAGGTGATCTGGAGGAGAGTGAAGGATATCCATTGTTTGTCTTCTTAAGGGCAGGGCACACATGGGGGACAGAGCTGGAGTGTATGTGGATTAGAGTGAAGCTCCGTCCTGAATATATAACCAACCCAAGGTCTGCTCATCCTCTCCTCTCATCCAGCACAATGGCCATTACACAAGTCGAAAGACTGTGAAATATTAACGTCCTTAAAGTATTCTTACTGGACACCTCTTTGATGTGAACGGATAACGAGAATAACATATGGCAAGCGCTAGCAAGTGCAGTCCGATCATGTTTCTTGCCCGCTGTAAAATGGGTCAAAAATAGAAATCATGGTTGGATGCATTTGTTATGGCTAAATTATGAGCAGGGATAGGAAGGAGTAGTGGATGTAAGGACTTATATTGATAAAATACATAAAATGCTTCAAATGTATGATACAAACTGCAACATAGTGCAACCATAACCTGAATCAAAGCAAATAAAGTATTCTTTGTGTCCATAAGTTCCCTTTGGATAAATGGAAGTAAAGTAAAAGTATCAAACAGACTAAATGATCAAACAAAAAACATTTCATGCAACAGCAATCATTCATTTTGCTACAGTTCAGTATTGCCTCAGCTCTTAATGTTCGGTTGTATTGTTGTGTTCAGTTTTTTAAAACAATTTATACAGTCTCTTTGCAGCAACATATACTGTCTCTTTATCACCTGAAGTGTTTCTGTGCCGTGCAATTCCATCTGCACGCTTGCTCTCCAATGTTTGATGGCAATTAGGAGCTTAACACAGTTAATCGTTGCTTCTGCCGCATGGCGCACGCAGATGCCATGTGTGCAAGGAACACGACCAATTATGTGCAATTTTATGATTATTTTTTTCCCAGTCCAAATGCTTAAGTGAATGCATTAACTTCTTGTTATAACAAGGGTTAAATAGCTTCCACTATATACATTCCCTGCCTGACCTTGTGCAGATAAGAGTCTGAGCGAATGATTGTGTTCGATTTGCAGCTCAGGGTATGCTGCTTAGGAGTGCTTTAAACTCAATGACGCATGTTACTGCACACAGATAAAATGTGTTTCTGGATTGGTGTACAGGTTTGTACTAGTGGTGTAGCTCAGGCTGCTAATCGAATGCACACGAACAGAGGTTGGAGGGAGAGTAGTTCTGATAGAGATAAACATGTTTTTTTCCCCCATGGACCATCAAATACAAGAGAAACAACAAGGGCACCTGGAGAGAGCGAACCTCCTCCAAGGATGTGTCCATAAGTTAAAAATAATGCGTGTACCTGCCACATGATCTGGTTTCACTCCAATATTTTATGGATTATTTTTTGGCCCTTGCTACACCCTTCTGCCAAGTCTTGAAATATGGCCAGTAGTTGTTCTGAACCCCACCCAACAATCAACCCTACAAACCAGAGGTAATAACCATGCATTTCAAAAAAAGTTTGACATTTTGGGAAAAGTGATAATGTGCTTTCTTGTCAAGAGTTACACTTAAGCTATTGATACACTTTGATCTCTGTCTCCTACATATGAAGCAACAGCTTAGCTTGGCTTGGCTTGTTAACCTTGTCCTAAAACGACAAAATACACCAAATACCATATCTAAAGCTCTTTAATTAGCAAGATAAATTGTTTCCGTGTTTTGTTTTCCTACTAAGCTTAGCTAGCCAGGAGGAGGAGGGGGTCTCGGGCAGACGGCCCGGGGGCAAGGCAGAGTCCATGGAGGGGGTCTCGGGCAGACGGCCCGGGGGCAAGGCAGAGTTCGAGGAGGGGGTCTCAGGCGGACGGCCCGGGGGCAAGGCAGAGTTCGAGGAGTCAGGGAGCCGGGCTCGAGGGCAAAGACCACGGCTGGGGAACTCAGGAGGCCGGGCTCGAGGGCGAAGACCGCACAGCTCCGGAGGCCGGACAGGACCCGGTGTCGGCCGGACGGGCACCGGAGCCGGTGGGACAGGCGTAGACGGGATCCTGGACATGACCTGGGCTGGTGTCAATGGGACCACCAACGCAACAGGGCAAGGAGTAGGCAGGGCCCCCGGCGGAAGAGGACAAGGAGTTGGCAGGACCCCCGGCGAGACAGGTGACGGCGGGGCCTCCAACGGGACAGGACACAGGGTTGGCAGGAGCGCCGGCAGAAGAGTAGTTGGCGGGACCTCCAACGGCATAGGACACAGGGTTGGCAGGACCCCCGGCAGGAGAGTAGTCGGCGGGGCCCCCAACGGGACAGGACACAGGGTTGGCAGGACCCCCGGCAGGAAAGTCGGCGGGACCTCCAAAGGCACAGGACATAGGTTGGCAGGACCCCCGGCAGAAGAGTAGTCAGCGGGACCCCCAACGGGACAGGACATAGAGTTGGCAGGACCCCCGGCAGAAGAGTAGTCGGCGGGGCCCCCAACGGGACAGGACATAGGGTTGGCAGGACCCCTAGCAGAAGAGTTGTCGGCGGGACCCCCAACGGGACAGGACATAGAGTTGGCAAGACCCCCGGCAGAAGAGTAGTTGGCGGGGCCCCCAACGGGACAGGACATGGAGTTGGCACTACCCCCGGCAGAAGAGTAGGCGGCGGACCCCCACGGGACAGGACATAGAGTTGGCAGGACCCCCGGCAGACGAGTAGTCGGCGGGGCCCCCAACGGGACAGGACATGGAGTTGGCAGGACCCCCAACGGAACCTCCAACGGCACTTGAGTAGGGACTTGAGTAAGGACTAGAGAAGGGACTTGAGTAGGAATTGGAGAGGGGACTTGAGATGGAACTCGAGAGGGAACTCGAGAGGTGACTTGAGAGGTGACTCGAAAGGAGACTTGAGAGGGAACTCGAGAAGTGACTTGAGAGGGAACTCGAGAGGAGACTCGAGAGGGGACTCGAGAAGAAACTCGAGAGGGGACCTGAGAAGGAACTTGAGAGGGGACTCGAGAGGTGACTCGAGAGGGAACTCGAGAGGAGACTTGAGAGGAAACTTGAGAGGGAACTGGAGAGAGGTGACTTGAGACGGCCGGTACGCCGACAGGACTCGGGGAGCTGGCGTCGGCTGGAGAGCCAACAGGAGAAGAGGAGCTGGAGTTGGCCGGTACGCCGACAGGACACCGGGGAGCTGGCGTCGGCTGGAGAGCCAACAGGAGAAGAGGAGCTGGAGTTGGCCGGTACGCCGACAGGACACCGGGGGCTTGCGTCGGCCGGAGAGCCAGTACCGGAGCCGAAAACGGAGCCGGAACCATGGATGCTGGGGCCGGAACCATGGCTGCTGGGGCCAGAACTGGGGCGGGAACCATGGCTGCTGGGGCCACGGCTGGAATCCTGACCTTGCATCTCCTAGAGACCTTTTGGAGGCTCCGTCGACCTCCTAAGGCAAGGCGGGATCCCAAGAAGGGGTTTGAGGCTTGAGGCTGGCAATCAGGGCTGCTAGTAAAAATTCTTAGCTTCTCAGGCAACAAGCTCCTAAGCCAGGGCCTGCTGTCCACCTCCCTGCGTGCCTCGTTAAGGGCAGCCTCTTTGGTCTCTCTGGATGAGGCCCTCCTCCAGTCATTGAAAATACACTCCAGATTGTATTTAAGCTCATAAAGCTCTTGGCTAAATGAAAAAACTGCTGGGTCCATACAGGTCTGTTCGTACTGTCAGGTTTGGGGAAAATAGGACCCAAGTGCAGTTAAAAAATACAAAAAAAGGTTTGTTAACAAAAAGCGAGCTTTATTATAAAAAGCTGAAGGCATTAAAAAAACAAGAAACTAATTAACAGAAACAAAACCGGGGAGCACAACAGACAGGAACAAACTTACATACGGGAACAGGCAGGAGACACGGACAAGCATGGGTGACAGTGACATGAAATGACGACGAACAGACATGGAGCACAGGGGAAGACAAGATTAAATACACAGAAGGGTAATCACAGGACAAGACACAGCTGGGCAGGGGAGGAGAAACACAAGGGCAACAGGTGAACACACTCAGACAACTAGACACACCAGGGAAACTAACGACAGGGAGGCAAAACACAGGGAGAGGGACCAGACAATAGACAAGGAGGAAAACATTTTAAAACAAAGGTGGAAAACATAAATCCAAAACCATGACAGTCAGTGGTATTGAAGAGAAGTATTTTCAAAGATGTCCAACAATTTATTTTAAGGCTAATCGCAGTTCAGCATTGTTTGTAGGCTACACTCAAGATCCACGGTGGGAAGAATATTTACTTTATGCGTGCAAGACTACCACAGTACAGCACTGAGCTTCATCTGAACCCTCCTCTACCTCTGTCCCTGTCAAAGAAGATTGCATGTATTTACGCGGGGATGTGGCAGGTGAAGCGTTCGCATATGCCTGTTCCTATCATCTCAGTGCCTTCCATATTCTCCCGTGCATGACACACTCTAAGTAACCCACACTAACACATGAGACACAGTGCATTTATGTTTGAGTTTAGATTGGATTAGATTAGCATTAGTGATAGGAAACAAGGGGGAAACAGCAAGGGAGACTCTTTCAAAAACAACAAAATACACTCATTAGCACATTCAGAGCTATCTAATAAGCAAGACACATTTTGCGATTCCCTGCTAAGCTAGCAAACTACCAGCTATAGCTTCATATTTAGAAAAAGCAAGTGGTATTGAATAGGTTTTTTTTTCAGAATGTTCAACAATTCATTTTAAGCATAGATTTTAAGCCTGCAATCATCGTTCAGCATTATTTGTAAACTCAACCCGCAGTGGGAAGAATAGCCTTATGCAAGAATACCCTGATATCACTGAGGCTTCATCAGAACCAGTGGCGTCGCCTAAGCCCCGAATGTTTTTTCTGTAGCCCCGGACAATTCTCCCTCAATAACATAATCAGGGGTGCACATAACTGGTACGCATGTGCGGCACAAATCTGAATTGCGTAAGGTCACTTGTGCCTTTGTGTACCTCAAAACATCAAAACAAAACACATATTTAGTCTACACGTGTTTCTTGTCAACACTCAATGGAGCTCGCCGTGCAGGACATAATCGACAGACCTGTGAAGCTTTACAGGAGGCAGAGGCTTAGATCACTGGACGGCACTGTGTGCACTGCAGGGTTAACGTCGGTATGAACAACAGAATTGTGCCAAAACTCCGCTAACTGGCTACGTGGGAGACTCCCCTGCAGGGCCGTCCCTCCCCACAGGCCGATCGTGCAGACTGCGTGGGGCTTCACCTTGCGGAGGGGGCCTCATCTTGCGGGGGGTGCCTCAACTGAGCCGAAAATGTGGCACGCTTATGCGGCGCGATTAGTGTGGCGCGTCACGGTTTCGCCGCTGCGAGGCTCCAATACTTCTTAGTATTTGATCTTTCAACTTGGTCTCAGGAAATGCAAGGACTTCACAGTTTTGGAAAAAGCAAATCGGAGGCTTAAAAAGAGACAGGGATGTGCATCTTCATCATCTTCGTCATCTAGCATGCAATAAGTGTAAATAGAGGACAGTGAAGGAGACACTGAGGAGGACAACGTTTCGTGTGGGGTGAGTACCAAACGCTGTCTCCTGGTACTCATCTGATAACTCATGAAATACTATATGGCAGTAAAACAAGAATAGAGTTAAAGGGGAGCGATTTGTAAAATATCCATAAAGAAAAAGTAAATCTGTTTACAGTTCTGTTTCATATGGGTGTTGAGAGATGTATCCATAGATCTCTTAATTTTGCTCTCAAAGCGCACCAGATTGATGCATTCAACTCCTAAACAACAACAAAAAGCTGGTGTTTTATCCAGTTTGTACACAACGATGGAGAAACTTAACAAGCAGCAGTGGTCCACTGAAGAGACCAGCTACCTACTGGGAATCTGGTCTTCCGAAGAGGTACAGAGGAAGCTGGAGCACAACCGGCCATTGTTGTTTTGTCGGTGTCAGCTGTGAGGGGTTTCCGCGCGGTTTGGCTTTATGAAGCAGGCAAGCAAACGGTTACGTCATGACGCAAACGATGACGCAATGACGCAGCACCAGTCGGACTCTGGGCAGTGTGAAAAGAGCCGGAGGTAAACCGAAGAACCGGTTCTGAACCTGAAAAGCTCTGGCACGGAGCTTGAACCGGAGTTACGTTGGTGTGAATGAGGTATCTGAAACGTCAAGCTACCACACAGCACCAAAAGAAAATCTCTGGCGACGCCACTGTGGGCTAACCCCCGAATGTTTCCAGGTCCAGGAAACGCCCCTGATCTGAACCCTCCTCTTCCTCTTTCCATGTCACAGAAGATTTCATGTATTTACGCGGGGATGTGGCAGGTAAAGAATTCTCATATACCGTTCCCATCATCTCAGCGACTTCCATTTTCCCTCATGGAAATACACATACATTTACCCACACTAACACATGTACATGAGACACAGTGCATTTATGCTTCAGCTGATGCTGGAGGGCTGATGGTAAGACACAGCTTACCCCCAACCGAGCAGGCATGACTGAACTTGAGTTTTACAACCAGCCTTATTGATTTACTCATTATCTTCTTCACAGGCGATCCCCTTGTAGGAATCGAAGGCCATCACTCTATTCTATTCTGCTCAATTCTATGCTGTATGTATATATAAAACTTAAAGGGTCATTTCGCTAAATACAATTAAGCATTTTCCTATTTACCCCCTGTGGTATGCGCTTTATTTTTATTTGAGAAGTTTTTTTACCCCTTCAGATTCCTTTTCTAGTACAATTGTTTTAGATATAGCTTTTGCTCATTTTTGAACAGTCTTTACATTTTATAAACTGTCAAGGCAATTCTGACAACTGTTACATTGGACATCAAAACTCTATTTGCTGTCTGCAAAATGTAGTTACTCACCCAAAACATTTAATTAACGCTTCAAAAACTCATTATTGTGTCAGTAAATTGGCCACTGCCACTGAAATGAGAAGTTGTTTTGTCATTGCATGAGCCGTGCTGTCACATTTGTTGGATGTTCTTTTTTCACCATGCCCGTCAATCCTGGAAATGTTTTTTTTATATATACACATTTCTGTTTTGCTACTGTTTTGTTGACAGTGACCGCTTACTGTGCTGTATAATAATGTTTGCTATGTCTAACTGACTCCTACTGTGTACCACAATGAGCTTTTTAGTTGGTAAATTCAATACAAAAGAAAAACATACTTGGAACAGTTATACACAACAATACTGCTGTAGACAGAAAAAAGGTTATGAACATTTGTATGCATTTTGTGTAGCAATGTTTGACATGTACTACAATTGGAAACATACTTTGGTGACTCATGTCGTGTAGTCATATACAAAGATAAAAATATGTTACAAAATTACAAAAAAAAACACATTGCAACAATATAAAAACCTTTGATTACGCTGTATATATTGTACTTTCTTCAAAGTAAATAACGCCATGTAATTCATTGAAACCCGCAGTATGTCTGACAGATAATAATAACTAAATGGATCATTTTAGATGTGATGGCTCAAACGGTGACAGATTGTTTCCAAGTTGTGAATAGAATAACAATCACTGAGAATCAACTCATCAGTTTTGTGAAAGTGGTAATTGTGAAAATTGCTGAAAATTGCAGAATATTTGAGAAAATTGCGCTCTTTCTCACAAAATACATGCCATTTCATTTGAATAAATTAGAAATTCAAACCTGTTGTGGAAAACAAACTAAAATTTGTTCAGGGACTTACATTTCCATATTACAAAAAATTATTCTCAGTCGAGGATTAAGCCAAAAAAAAAACCTCAGTGAGATAAATTGTTGTGTATACTATACCGATATATTATGTAATACTTTTAGCACCCACTGTTGAAGCAGCATACCTTTGACAGTTGAGATATCTCAAAATCTTGTTATATATGATAAAATACCATGGGGGAGGATGTAGAAAATAGATGATTGTGGCACTGTTAAAGGGGCAATATTTTGCACAGTTTCAGGTTCATATTTGTTTTTTGTTCCTCTACTCTACTGTGACATGTTTACATGCTTTAATGTTCAAAAAGGCATTTATAATTCTCTGTTACTGCCTGTGCTGTAGCATCTCTTTTCACCCTCTGTTGAAAACCAGAGCTCAGTCTGCTCTGATTGGTGAGGTCAAAGTTAGCTCTGTTGTGATTGATCAACCACTTAGAGATGTCCCGCCCCTTAGCCTATAGAAGCGCAAGTGTTACGTAATGATGTCCGTGCACAAAAACCTACATCACAAATCTTGGGATAAAGATGGACCCTGAATTCAAGCTGGACAGCCAGATCAAGGCAGTTGTTAAAAACAGCTCCTTCCACCTCAAAATTCTTCCTAGCCAAAATAAGACCTTTTTTAAATAGTGACCTTTTTGAAACGATAATCCATGCCTTCGTCACCTCCAAGTTGGATTATTGTAATGCACTATACATGTATATGGAGATAAGTGCATCCTCCTTTGCTCGCCTGCAGGTGGTGCAACGCAGGTGGTGCAACGCAACCGGAGTTGTGTTGCAACGCAACTCCGGTTCCAGCTCCGTGCTAGAGCTTTTCAGTTTCCGAAACGCTTCTTCGGTTTAGCTCCGGCTCTTTTCACACTGCCCAGTGTAATCATTGCCCAGAGTAATCATTGCGTCATCGTTTGCGTCATGACGTAACCGTTTGCGGGCCTGCTTCATAAAGCCAAACAGTTGACCACTGCTGCTTGTTAAGTTTCTCCATCGTTGTGTACAAACTGGATAAAACGCCGGCTTTTTGTTGTTGTTCAGGAGTTGATCTGCCCCTCGCCTCGACGTAAGCTTGACGTATGCGGTGCTTTTGCTCTGGCCGGACAATTTTTTGGTCGAAATGAACCGGATTCCGGAGCTAAGAGGCTGCTCCGCTGCGGTGTGAAGAGGAAAACCCGGTGCTTTTCAAGCTCCAGCTCCGAACCGGCCCTGAAACACGGTTGTCGTGAATGAGGTATGAGCTGTTACACAGCTACACGCCAACTCGCACTCTCAGGTCAGCTGATCAGTTGCTCCTGAGGGTGCCAAAAACAAAGTCTAAGCGCAGACGGGACCGTGCTTTCTCTGCTGCCGCCCCTAAACTGTGGAACGACCTGCCCTTGCTAATCAGACAGGCTCCCACGCTGTCTGTTTTGAAATCCCGTCTTAAAACCCACCTTTTCTCCTTAGTATTAGTAAACAAGTAGATTGTTGCTTTTATTTGCTTTCAGTGGACTATTGTTGTTATTATATGGCTGTTTTAAAAATATATATATTGTTACGTTTATTCTGGTTTGTTTTGTGTTTATATATTTTATTTTAAATGTATTTATTTTATGTTTTGTGAGCTGAGCTGTGTGATTTTATATTTTATATCTCTCTGTACAGCACTTTGGTCTGGAGGTTTTAAAGTGCTTTATAAATAAAGTTGGATTGGATTGGATTGGATAGCACACAACAGAAAATAGAAAACCCCAAAAAGCATATTAGGGCCTCTTTAAACAATACAAAAAGCTACTGTGGCTACTATTCTATTCTTCATTTAGAGTTCAGTTAACTTTAGAAACAGCAGCTGGGAAAATTATACAAGGTCAATTTAGTATCTGTTCTGAAGCTTTTAACCATAAAACTCCAAAACATACATGGACCTTGTGTTTGGATGTTTTTTGTATCTTCAATTCTAGTTTGTAAAGTTAAGTCTTTGAAATAATGAAAACAATCTCCCTACAAGGTCTCTTTAGTAGTTGTTCTTTCAACTTTACATCACATCACATTCATCAGCAAATTGGGTTAGCCCAGCTTTAATGAAATTGTATGTGTGTGTTTTGAAGACTTCTATGTTTATGTCATAATAATAATAATAATAATAATAATAATAATAATAATAATAATAATAATAATAATAATAATAATAATAACATGATACAGAACAACTACACAGAGCTTGAGGTGAAATATATTCAAATATATTCTATAATTTAAGAGCAAACATCAAACTGTCTTACACACTCATGTTTTTTAACATGATGTGGATGCTGATGCATACATTGACAGACTCGGCTTGAGACTCAATGTGAGATTTCTTTGTTTGTGCTGATGGTATTAACAGTCAGCACAAATCAAATCAGGAAGGAACTGTGTCATTGTGCAATAATTGGAATTATGCAAATACTCACAAGGCAGCACTTTGTAATAACCACACTTATTCATACACATCCTTTTTATTATTAGTTCACTCTAAGGCATGGGCTTGCTTTTTTTGATAATTTACGTGGTGTTCATTATTTTCTGCCGCCACCTTATGTTGCTTACATTTTGTCGACTTGTTGGCAGAAGGACATGAAAAACCAAGTGCATCCTATTGAACAATGAGCAGGGAAACAAAGTTAACAGTCAAAGAAGCTTTTCATGCATAAGTGTTGATTTCTCTGGGGAGGATCAGCAGGCACTTTTTCTCTCCCTCCCAATTCGATCCACTCCTGCGCCCGCTGTAAAGATGGGCTCTGAAGAGACGGAAGAGAAATCCATACGTGTCTCCGTATGGCCATTGATATTCTCCTTACTCCCTTCTTTTCTCCACACCTCCATCACCCCATTCTTTCCCTCTCTCTTGTTCTTGCTTTCTCAGAGGGTCCGTAGTGGCCAATCCATCCTCACGCCCTCCACTGGCCAGGTCAGGACATCTAATATCCCATGGATTCACACTTTCTCTGCCTCCCCAGCCGCCTGCACCCAAGCAGCATCCCCGCCAACCCTCCCCTCCTCCAACTGCACATCAATCTCACAATCCTCTCCTTTTCTCTTTTCACCTTCTCCACCCTCCCTCTCTCCCTCTCTAGTGTGAGATGTTTGGCTTATTACTCTTGCTGCTCCTATTTAACCTCGAAACGCATGAAGAATACTCAGCTACAGCGGGAGGATCACATAATAGTCCTCACGCCTACTTCTACTTTTGACCTTAACTTCGTTGGAATAATTTAAATTATTATTGTACATAATGTTCACAACCTTTTATTAAAAAAGAAAATTATTGAAACATTGGGATTTGAAAATAAAACAAAATAACAACTTAACATACAGTATGTCCCTTACATTTAGACAAGGTATTCTTCATTAATAAATAAATACAGGCCCATATCAAACCTGTTTTAGAAAAGATAATTGAAACGGTTGTTTTTTTATAAAATATACTTTTTGGTGCCAAGCAATTTCTTTAATGCTTATGGCCTTGGATTTTTATGCCACCACAGCACTGACACTGCATACGAAATGTGAACAGTATTAATCTGAGCAGCGATGCATCAAAAGTTTTAGGATAACCACAAAATAGTCTTTGATGGACTAGAAAGGTTTGTGAGCATTTTGCCAGCTGGTTAAAATCATCATCATGTTTATAAGACTGGGAATACTTTGTGTTAATTGGTTATTATGAATCTGAGTAAACAAAATAATAACATGTGGAGTTCCGCAGGGCTCTATTATCAAGCCTCTGCTATTCAATATAAACATCCACTTGCTTGCTCAGCGTACGGAATGTTATAACATCTCATATGCATCCTTAATATAAATTAAAAGTCACTATTCAACTTTAATCTATGACACCAAAATCTAGATTCCAGACAGAAGTCTTAGTGAAGTTATGACCTTAATTTCAACAGCCATATGAAAACGATCACAAAGTCAGACAACCACCACTTTAAAAACATAGCAAGATTTAAAGGATTTCTGTCCAAACCAAACACAGAATGCTTGACTATTGTCATGGTGTCATCACAGGTCTTAGAGAAAAATCAATGAGAATGCTGCTGCTGCCAGAGTCCTCACTAACACCCAGAAAATGGAGAACATTACACCGCTCCTTGAATCACTGCATTGGCTTCCTGTGTCAAAGGATAGATTTTAAATCCTATTAGGCTACTTGTCTATTAAGCACTAAATGGTCTCAGGCCTAAAATTATCTCTGATTTACGTGTTTGCTACGAAGCAGCAAGAACCCTCAGGTCATCTGGGACAGGTATATTGAGTGTTCCCAGGATCAGAACAGATCGAGGTGAAGCAGCTTTTAGTCTCTCCCCCATCTGTGGAACCAGCTCCAGAATAACTGAGATCTGCTGATACTGTGAGTTCATCTTAATCAGGATTTCAAACAGTGTTGTTAAGTGCGACTTTACAATAAATTAGATAATAATTTATTCTTAATCCGGAACTATTTATTTGCTTGCTTTTGTTTTTATTGCTTTTTTAAATGTAATTTCTTTCTAATCTTTTATTACTTATTTGTTGGGATGTTTTTTTATTGTGTTGACATTGCAATTTTAATGTTTTCTTAAAGTATTATTTTATATACAGTATTTAAAGTTATATATTTCTCTGCCGGTGTAAAACAATTTGAATTGCCTTGTGTCTCAATGGAGCTCTATAAATGAAATTGCCTTGCCTTTTTCTTTTAATATTGTTTTTCTTTTGATTTTATTCTTTGTTTGAAGGACTTATTACTAGATGTTATAGCTAATGTTAGCAAAACTGCCACCTGCTTCATTGGAGGGGATTTATTTTTATTTTTGAAAGGTTTAAAAAAACGGGAGATTTACATATTCAAACAGAAGCACTGCGGGTTAAATACGAGAGTATTCTGGGAAAACACATCTGCATTGTGAAGACTGTGGGGGAAACTTCTGAAGCAATTGGAGTCAGGACTCAGAGAGCTGGAGCTTTGATGGCAAACACTGACGGTTTATTTGGAGCATCGGCTGGAGAATTCACAATACATGTCACGGGCCACGAGTTGACCACACGGTTGAGATGCCACAATCAATTCTGAAGAACTCTACCCATGAATTTAGCTATAGTTCAGAGAGAATAATCAACATTGTGCATAACAAGATAGAATCATAACACCTCTATCAGCTGGCGCCAACAGGCAGGAACAGGGAGACAAAACACTGAGAGCACAGCAGCCAAGGTTACAGGTGCGTGTGCTCGGTCAGGACAAAAGAACAAGCAACATTTTCAGCAATTTTCTAAAATGCGGATGGCTTATTAAACAAAACTGATGAGTTGATTCTCAGTGATTTTGTTCACACTTCACAAAATATACACATTGTGTCATTGTTTGAGCCATAACATGCAAAAGGATCCTTTCAACTATCATATACGTTCCATAAATATCTATAAAATGTCTGCTAAATTGGCAAATTACCTGTCAGGATAAATTTATAAATTATCACAATATTACCTGAAAGATCAAAGCTGAATATTCTGTTTACAGTACATGAAACGCATTGCTGCAAAAATAAATGTAATGAATACTAACACAAATGTTTTTCCCTGAACTTCGGTGTTGTATTATTTACTTTTTTTTCAGTAAACTCTTACATGCTGTTGAAAGAAGAAAAACTTGAATTCTTGAGCTGTCTGTAAAACCAAAGTCTTTCTAGAAAAACAGAGATTTTAATATAATTATTATTTCCAGGGGTTGAAAGCCATGTTGAAGAAATCCTGTTTTACCGGTAGGGCTTACACAATAGCAACACAACATTTTGTTTGGTTGCATGGGCCAATTTACTGAGCCAATAATAGGATTGAAAAAAATATTAATGAAAATGATATAATATATATTTGTTTTTTTTATATTTATTTCCATGGAACTGTAGATGGATGCATGGACGGACGGACGGATGGATGAATGGAAAGATAGATCGATAGATATAGAGAAACATATTAAATACACTCAGGAGTAAGGCATATACCATATTAGTTAAGCTGACAGTCATAAACCTAACTCATGACAGGAGATGGGAACAGCATGTCTTTGAGTTTGAAGCCTGTGCTGGATAATGTTGAAAGCACTAGAAAAATCTAAATAAACACCCTGACAGAGCTATCTGCTTTTTCTAAGCACGCATGCACTTTTGAAGCATCAAAAATAATGGCATCCTCAACATTAATTTTGGCCTGGTGAGCAAATTGCAGTGGGTCAACATATTTGCCTGCCAACTCTCTGCAACATTTCTTTCAAAAGTGTTTCATTACGTGTGAAGTGATGGAAAGTTTGGAGAGGATTGTTTGTGTTTCAGAGGAGAGGATGACAGATGTAAACAAATAATATTCTTCAGTGACAGCATCTGGTGTTTGCCTCTCCTATCATTGCTTTTTTACTTTAGCCATGCTTTTGGCCATGCTGCGCCTAACCTCATTCTGTCAGCAACACCCTCTGCGAGAGCAGTGGAAGGTGATACGAAATCTAAATGAATGTGAAGTTTAATGAGCTCACACCTGGACTGTCTGGAGAACCTACTGTAACTGAAAGACTGCTATTGCGGCGATTGTCTAGATAGATTGTTTTAAATGCAGTTACATTCTCCAGCTTCATCATGGAGAGGAAATTAGACTGTTACATACTGCCACACATAATCTAGGGCCAGTGAAAGAGTTTAAACTAGAAAAAAAGGGCACCTTAGCGTGCAATTACATAACTCAGACCTGACTCGGAAAGCACATTTCTTGGCACGGCCTTTCAGTGATTACAAATTCAAATAAGGCCTCAAAATTCCCCTACTGCTTTTTCTTACATGTAATTAGCCATTTTTAAATGGTGATAACATTCAAATGCAGAACCTTTTGAGAAAGGAGGTCAAATGAACCCCCATAGGTTGGATATTACAATTCTGCACAGCGTTATTCAGGCTTTTTTATTATTAAAAGCAGCATAAAAACTTACTCCAACTCCAAAAAAAAAAAAGGGGTGCATCTCTTAATTACTGACATAGAGCCAATTTACGTCGAGCGTGTCTCTCGGCAGATAATGATAATCATTATAATTGCTTGAAGCGTTTGTTTCATGCAGCAAAAGCAATAATGTTCACTCAGATCTTCTATAATAAAGGCTCAGCACTTGGCTTCCTCCAAGCTGTTATACATTGACTGGACGTGAATAATCATTAGTGAAATTGAAATGCGGGGGTAAATACATGGCTGTGTCTGTCCTCTCCTCTGTACTGCCTGTCTCTTTTTGTGGGTCCCTGGGTACGGCGCCAGGAAATTATCAAAGACTGACTCTGATTCCCTCTGAATGATCAAGGAGAAGAGACAGCGAGCTCTGTGATTACTGAACATTGACGTTGTATCAATTTCAATCATTCTACAATATGCGGCTGTCACACACAAGGTGTATCATGCACTCTGTCTGATCACCCGGGATACAGTGGTACGGGAGTTATTGATCATGGGATATTCAAGCGTTTTTCATGAGGGAGAAGAACATTTTGAGATAAAAACGGCTACTGGCTCAACTTCACTGATTGCCACGAGAGTTCAGGGTTGGGGAAGTGAAAGAGGCAAGCTCTCCTTTATAACAACTACAGCACTGGTTTAGAAACTGTAACATTTGATATTTTGTGAATTATGTTTGCTGAGATGAAAGATCAATACAACTCTCATATAAAGTCTACTTTATGTCGGATAAAGGCTATATTCAGCAGCCGGTAATCAATACTAAGACAAAACATTAAAAAACAATAGGCTATGTTGTTCTATTTTTGTTCTATCACTGCCACTGTTTCCAGTGTTTATGCAAAGTTGAGCCAACTAGCTGCAGGGCAAACCTTTAGATTTAAGAGTGGCTTCAACATTTAAATTGTTTCCCTTAGCAAGAAAGCAATACTCATATTTTTGAAAAAAACCAGCCTGGTATTCACTTCAGGGCATAAAAAAACAACGCTTGGCGAGTAATTTATGTAACAAACTTAGTGATTTTAATCCAAACCATCATCTGTTTCCAAAAAAAAGTGGCATCAAACAAAACTTAAATCTCAAAGTGTACCTTCAAACAAACAACTAATGGCAGAGCTATTTTGGAAAGATGAAAATAATCCACTCATGACAAAATCCCAGAATTATTTAAATTTTTTATCAAAAAGTACGGTGGCCGACAGTGGAAAACACGCTACAACAGCCCACACCACTTACGGAAAAACAAGCTGCACTTTCAAAAAACTCACCCAAATGAGAAAAAACACTTGCAAATTAAGGAACATCTTCAACAACTTGATAGCACATACTCAACATTTACAAAACGTTCACCAACTTGACGAAACAGGGTGTACTTAGCACTGCATGAATGACAGACATAAAATAAAAATTGCTGCAAGAAGCTCAAAACACAACGGAAACGGGAACACTCAAAAGTGACGCACACAGCTGAGACCGGCGCGCTTGTTGATGTTCGGGAAGGATAAAGTTGGCCAACAATTATTTTCACTGGAAACGTACATAAATATAAGTTTTATTGCCATATTTGAACAATGTGATAAAAAGATTATTTCCAAAATGTTTGCAGATCTGCTGTAAGCTAGCTACTGTAGCTAATGTAGTCATTTTGAATATGTGACTTGCTCCATCGAAATCAGTCGCATTGTCTCGAAGACAGATTTTGAGTTGTGTGCACTGTTGGAAAGAGGAGATTCCTAGCTTTATAATGATATCAGGATTGTTTTTGTACTCCAAATATTAAGGATTACTTTACACCATACATTCATAATTTTAGCCGGAGGGAGGGGGAGCGGCGCTGCGGAAGAGCAGAGTGCGAGTGAGAGGTGTCATCTTCCCTTTACAAGCTTCAAAATGTATTTATCGTGTGAGTTTGGAAATAAAAGTTTCATATTCTGAAATCCAAGACTTTGTTTAGTTAAAATCAAACAAAACACCCGAACCCCCAAAAACTGTTCTTTTTACCAAATCGACGTTTATTTTGAAATGAGCCGTTGCGACTTCCGACTGATTTGGATAGAGCGGGTCACATACTGTATACTGACAAAAAACATACAATTATAAAACAGTCCATGTTTCTGTTGTGTTTTTTAAATTTGCAGTGTTATGTTTTAGCGGCGTTTCGTTTATGCAGCTCTTTTAGTACACACTGTGCATGTTTCGTCAAGTTGGTGAATGTTTTTCTGAATGCTGTGCATGTGTTGGTGGTGAACATGTTTCTTCATTTGCATGTGTTTTGGCACCTTTGTGTTTTATATTTGCATCGTTTTTTAAAGTGAAGCACTTTTCTCCCTAATGTAAGCGTTTTTGCCCCTGTCGGCCACTGTAAAAAAAGAGTAAATATGGAGAAAACAAATTAATATTCGATGTACCATCCAGCAAAATGGATTTAGTTGTCACAGTTTGGTTGTTGCATGGTATGAGGATCACAGCACCGCCACAACAGAGATGTGAGGTGTCTTATTTCAACAGCGAAAGTGTTTCTCCCGAGATGACTGAGCCATTTTGTTTTGGTTGTGGTCGAGCAGTCTGCTGTGTTCTACAGGTCCTATGAATAAAACATGGAGACCTGTTAGAAGAGGCACCCTGGCTAGAGGGTCAGCTGTCCAACCGCAGCTGGAGAATAAAGGAGGACCCCGTTGGGAGAAGTGTGCCGAATCGCCGCCATTTGATGGAAAAAGCTGCAGGGGCGAGATAGCAGGAGATTGGGTGCAGATTTAAAGCCCCATGTTGCATATACACAGGTAGGCTGCCACAGGGTAATACCCTTTAAGGATTACATCAATTTCTGAGCTAAACATGTAATCATATGCTGAGGCCGCGCTCGGGATCCTTCGGGATAACCTTCAGTCCCATCGGAACGAATTGCCTTAGCCAGTAGAAGCTTCTTGGAATTATTCATAGAGGAAGCTGATAAACATTATAAAACAAATTACATTACATTACATGTTAGACGCTTTTATCCAAAGCGACTTACATACTCAATACTGTGGGCAATCCCCACAGGAGCAATTTAGGGTGAAGTGTCTTGCCCAAGGACACAACGACATGCTGACTGCAGTGGGGTTTGAACCTGTGACCCCCTGATCCGAACACCGACAGACAACCCACAGCACCACACGCCGTCCCTAACAAATGAATTTAATATTAATGGATTTTCTAATCAAAAAAGTGTCTGTACTCTTAAAACTTTCCCAGGGATGGTGTTACCTGAACATGACAAAGCAGTGCAAAAACCCTGCTCTGTTGTACTCTTACACGCCATGACCAGCTTAATCATTGAACCCGGGAATCAACGGAGTCTGTTCAGAGGCCGCATCTCAGGCATGAAGTAAGCCGAATGGATTCAAGATACAATCCTGTAACTTTCACTGTCACTTAATTGCAAGACTACTTCTTTGATTAACTCTGCCTTTCTCCCCCTCTCTCTGTCCCTCTGGGAGATGGGGAGAGAGGGGAGGGGGGAGGGGGGGGGGGCATATAAAACATGACTGGCAGCTCTAACAGCTGCCGAGAGCTCTTCTCCACTTCAGCAGATGTTCTCTTAAGGATTATATCTGCCTAAATAACTCGATAACAAAATAAATACTATATGAGATCCTGTCTGTGCTCAATTAGTGTGACTTTTCCCCCCCCAAAACACGTTTAACAAATTAAGTTCTAAAAGTTTTTTCACCATTCAATGGGTTTTTTGCTCAGATTGTCAAGAGAGGGAGGGAGAAGCCTGCAGCAGAGGATTTAAGTGCTTTCCAATATGAAACAGAATTTCATTTTGGTTGCACCTCTCTGTGGTTCAGGCTAAGCGTCAGCTAATGCAGAATCTCTGCAGTAGGTAAGGGTATTTTAATACTAGTGCCACATGTCTTTGACCTTCAGTAGTGAAAGAGCACCTGAACCACAATGTGATCCTGCCATCGCTGCCAAGATATTTGTTGCAGCGTCCATTTTAGGAGCAGATCCAAGATTAGAAAACAATTCTAAGAGCCGTAACGGAGTAGTTATTTTAAACGTTTCACCAAAACCTTATGTAAAACACTTTCACATCAACAGTGTCATGTTTGCGCTGGTGTTCTCATCTTCGGTGCAGGTGCAATATGCTAAATGCTTATATGTGTTTTGGAAGAAGTTAGCATATAACTGAATGAATGTGACTTTAATTTTACTCTCTTAAAATGTGGTACCTATCATGCAAAATGCACTTTTTGATGTCTTGTATACATAAATATGTGTCCCCGGTGTGTCGGGGAACTCACGCAGCGTCAGAAAATAAAACCCTTTTTCTTTTCCTCCGTACCCACATCTTTTAAAAACGGGGGTACAACAAGCAGATTTGCTGCCAATATTACGTAATTTCGGAGTTGCTATCAGAAACAATGCCTAACGTGTTTTAGCCGTAATGGAGGAAGCACCACAGGGGCCGAGGAGGGTGGGGTCGCAGGTGATGGCCGGGCCATGGAACGGGCCACGAAAGGGGGACCGCAGGAGAGGGTAGGGGCCCTAACGAGGGCGAGGGCACCCCCACTGGGGGTGGGCCGGAACGGGCCGTCGTTAGGGGCCGCAGTAGGTGTCGTGGCGAACCCAGCAGGAAAGAGCGCTGCCCGGCCGCAGGTGAAGGCACGGCGGTGGTGGGCAGGAAATCTCCAGAAGGACGGAGCGGCATCCCAGGGAGGGAGGAGCAGTCACCCCGGGAGGAAGGAGCGCAACCCGGCCGCAGGTAGACGCACAGCAGCGGCAGACACAAAGTCCTCAGCAGGCGTCGAGGTATCCCCGGGAGGCAGGAGCCGTGGACAGATGAGAGGCCAGACAGGTTCCGGAGCGCGCCACCCACGGGCCTATGGCAGCATGGGCGACGTCCGAAACCGTCGAGGCGAGACGGGGTCCAGGAGTGCGCCATCCAGGCGCAGATGAAAACATGAGTGGCGTCTGGAACCGCCGTTGAGGTGGTGACAAAGGTGAGAGTGTCTACAGTGGTCAACCGGCTGGCCGAACCTCCTCTCCGGATCCAGATTTTTTTTTGTTAACAGTCAGATGTTAACCGACGAATTTTCGACAGCTGTTAGCAGCTAGCCATTAGCCGCTAACTGGCAGCCATGGGTAGCTGCTAGCCGTCGTTAGCCCCACGTGGTTAGCCGCTAGTCGTCGTCAGCTAGCGCAGCCGAGACGTGCAGCCGCACGCCCCGAAGAAACAAGCCCACGAGGTAGCAATCGGGTTGCTGGTTCAACCCAGCAGGTCGTGCATCGTCCCCCCGTTGGTTCGAAAGCCGATGCGGGAACGGCGAGCAACGTCCCCAGCCTTCTGCGAGGCGCGCACGTAGCCTCAGTCCGCGTGCCGGTGGCAGCCACGGACGATTCCAAAAGATCCCCGGCATTTCGAGAAAAAAACTTGCGTTCTTTTTGCCGTGTTCGGGTCCGTCCCGGAAACTTCTCGAGTCTTTGTCAGGGTCACCAGTGTAGTGCCGAGAGATAGGGAGTCAAGGAAGGTGCAAAAGGGTACTTTATTAGAGAGTAACTAAGTTCATGTTATCCGGTTGCAGTCCGGGAAGAAGAGAGTGAAGAGAGGAGGGCACACAACATATATAGTAAAACACATAACATGTCCGTGTGGGAACAATACCCCCAACTGTAGTTCCATGTATGAATTATGAACCCAGTGTATAAATAGGTGGTCACCACAGCATATTTGTTTTAAATGTTCATCAATGTGCATTGTCCCTCTTCAAATAAACGATTAAATGAAATAAAATGTTGTTTCAGAACTAATCTGTACTGGAGAGCACATGTGGCGGCTGGGAGGCGTGTGGCGCAGTGGGTAGAGCGTTGGTGTTCGGATCAAGGGAGCACAGGTTCAAACCCCACTGCAGTCAGCATGTCGTTGTGTCCCTGGGCAAGACACTTCACCCCAAATTGCTCCTGTGGGGATTGCCCACAGTATTGAGTATGTAAGTCGCTTTGGATAAAAGCATCTAACAAGTAACATGTAATGTTTAAAAAGCAGGAAATAAAAAAAGGAACTCACCTTGTGGTAAACCCACAAGAGAACAATTATTTGAGCTCCATACTTTTTCAGAAATAATCCTTGATGTGGTTTAGAACAGGATGGCCTGTTATCACAGCAGAATTTAACTTTATCTCCGGTAGAATTCTGGTCAGGCAGAGAAGGGGCCTCATTCATTCCTATCAGAGTTGCTCATTAGCGCATGATGATAAAATGGCTCAACTTTCGAGAGAGCAAAGCGTCAAAGATTACCCGGCATGCTTGAGAAGTACCCGTATGTGCGCTCAAAGCGCATGCGCAACTTTAACCATGCCCCCAAAATGCTCGTTCACATCAAGCACGTCAATTTGCGTACACGTAACAGCACCGCGCGTTCATGACAGCATGGAGTTTGATATTAACGAGGCGGCCGCGGCAGTTAGCGGCTAGCTAGTAGGCTAATTAGCTCTTAGTTACTCTGTACGTGTTTTATTTTCCTTATGACTGTTGTAAGTAAACATATTTATTTTATATCTTCTTCTATATGTGTATGAGCTCTGTACGTGTTTCTTTTCCTTATGACTGTTGTAAGTAAACATATTTATTCTATATTTCCTTCTATATGTGGATTTGAATGTATGTCACAGTCCTCTGTTTATTTATTGTTAAGAAACCCAACACATGGTTTTCAACAGTGGAACGATTTATGTGAATGTCAACAGCAACATCCCAAGCTTCTTTCTAGCCAATATTCATTATGTTGTATCTGTACCTTCAACTGTAACTGACCAATTTGGTGTATTTTGTTTGCAAGTCTGTGTTCAACATACTACTTGGAGTACGCTTAACAAGTCTGTACTGAACATGGACACGCAAAACTCTCAACAGGTCAGTTTTTTTTTCATATCTGATACCAAATCTTGCTGAAATATTGCCACACTGGAGATGTATAGTGTATGTAGTTAAGGGTTTAGTTATTGTACATTTCAATTGTGTTATTTATGTTAAATGTATGATGTATTCAATGTATTCAAAGTGTTCAATGTGTTAAATGTATTCAATATCCATCCATCCATCTTCTCCCGCTTATCCGTGGTCGGGTCGCGGAGGTAGCAGTTCTAGCAGAGAGACCCAAACTTTCTTTTCCCTGGCCACATCAACCAGATCTGACTGGGGGATCCCAAGGCGCTCCCAGGCCAGCGAAGAGATATAATCCCTCCACCTGGTTCTAGGTCTACCCCTTGGTCTCTTCCCAGCTGGACGTGCCTGGAACACCTCCCTAGGGAGGCGCCCAGGTGGCATCCTAACTAGGTGCCGGAACCACCTCAACTGGCTCCTTTCGACGCGAAGGAGGAGCGGTTCAACTCCGAGTCCCTCCCGGATGACCGAACTTCTCACCTTATCCCTAAGGGAGACACCAGCCACCCTGCGGAGAAAACCCATCTCGGCCGCTTGTACCCGCGATCTCGTTCTTTCGGTCATGACCCATCCTTCATGACCATAGGTGAGGGTAGGAATGAAAATGGCGCGGTAGACAGAGAACTTTGCCTTCTGGCTCAGCTCCCTTTTCGTCACAGCGGTGCGGTAAAGCGACTGCAGTACCGCTCCCGCTGCTCCGATTCTCCGACCCATCTCACGCTCCATTGTTCCCTCACTCGAGAACAAGACCCCGTGATACCTGAACTCCTTCACTTGGGGTAAGGACTCATTCCCCACTTGGAGTGGACAGTTCATCGGTTTCCTGTTGAGAACCATGGCCTCAGATTTGGAGGTGCTGATCCTCATCCCAGCCGCTTCACACTCGGTTGCGAACCGATCCAGTGAGTGCTGAAGGTCGCAGACCGATGAAGCCATCAGAACAACATCATCTGCAAAAAGCAGTGGTGCAATCCTTAGTCCACCGAACTGCAGACCCCCTCCCCCACGACTACGCCTCGAAATCCGATCCATGTATATTACAAACAGGATTGGTGACAAAGCGCAGCCTTGGTGGAGGCCAACCCTCACCTGAAATGGGTCCGACTTACTGCCGAGGACCCGGACACAGCTCTCGCTTTGGGAGTACAGAGATTGGATGGCCCTGATATGGGCCCTGTATTCAATATATTCAATGTATTAAAATAATTACCCAAACATTGTATTTGTTAAATGTTTATTGTTCATTGTATATGTAAGTTATTTATATGTATGTAAGTGTTGTCTCGTGTGTATGTACTGTTTGTGATCGTTGTTGTGCCCTCACTCGTGGCCTGCACCTTGATGTGGTGAGTGGGCTTTAAACTAAGATAGGCCATTTATGTTTGAAATATCATGCTAACAAACCTGCAATTACAGAATTGAATGATAGTGGTTAAATATGTTCATGTCTTGCTGACATTATTTGTTATCCTTTTCCACATAGCCTCTCAGATGGATTCCTGTTTAATCTGTTGGTTTGCCACTGTCCAGTGTCTGCCAGCTGGCTCCCTCAGAAAAGTGCCATCTTCTGTCAACAGGAAGAACTGTTGAACACTTGTCACTATATGAAGCTCAGCGCAAGTTCTTTCAGGAAGACTGGGTATGTATACATTCACTCCGCAGCTGCTTATAATCAGCTCATCACGGGCGCTGTCTTTAACCTATTACATTCACCTCATTCTCCAGCAGCCAATCACCGTGCTGCAGCCAAACTTTAAAATGGTTCTCCTCTCTCCTGCAGTCAGCTGTGATTGCAGGTGTACATGCTGCCGCCCGCCTCCTCTCCACCCACCTCCGTTCATCATATCCAGAGCCAGGAGAGCTAATCCAAAGACCTCATCACACCTCCTCTTCATCCCATCTCCTCATCAAATCCAGATCTTCAGCATCATCATCACCAGTGTCTAAACCCCGGGGGGTTCCCTATATGCTCACGGCTTTTCCCCCTTTACATATAAGATTTCAGGATCAGGGTCTAATCGCCAAAGATTTAACATTTATCATATGACATGTGTCAATAAATGTTCTTTAAACAAAATGAAGTCTCTCCTGATTGAACTGTCTGGACCCCATCCTCAACTTTTTTTCAAACCATGAAATGCCTTCAGAGGACTTTCCTGTTGATCATGTTTGGTGGATTTTTTAATATAATAATTGCAATCAATATTATATATATTAGCTTTTAATCTATATAAATAGTATTTACATTTGTTGTCACTATTTGTTCCACCTATGCCAGCCATCAGAGGTATACATGTGTTAACTGTGTTAATCTCTTTTAGGTTTCATTTCTTATTTTTGTGAATTTCTATATAAAATGCTGATTTCTACCTGAAATGCTTATGTATTTTTAATTACATTTTTGTAGAGCTTTGACTTTTTCAGCTGAATAAATATTATAACTCTACATGGTTTTTTTCAACATTGCCAGCTTCACTGTTGAGCTTTATGTTGTGCCCAGCATTCTCCTGTGCTCTGAAATCAAAATTTGGATAAGCATAAAACAACACTAAAATAAACACTACAATACAACTTGTTATTTGACACACAAGGTTGCTCATTTGTGTGTACCGGTATATACAACACAGGCTAGATATCTATATATATACAAGTATAATTAATACAACTTCTAATTTGATTAGAGCTTTGACACATATATATCTATATATCTATAAGTATGACGACTTCCTCGGGCGATATCATATGGTATAGCTAATTAATCTGGGTCAAAACGTGTTGTGCCCACATGCAAAGGTTGTGAACTCTGGCTTATCCCTGCGTGGTATTATAGTAATAGCAAACAGCAACGTTCAACTCCTTTAATGGTATATTGCAAGTGCAATAAGAAGCTACAGGGACGTTAATCTACGTCGGTAATACTAACTTTATTTAATAAAAGATTTACATGTAGTATAATATTTTACAAATGATGAATTACAGCAAACATGTGCAATATATCCATTATTACAGCTCCGTGGGCTGGCAGTAAGGCGATATGGTCCGTTGTTATTGTGCATCCATGGGTAAAGGTAAAACTCATGTAGTACTGAACACGTCACATCACATGAACGTGCCGGGCGGCGCGGTCCCGTGGGTTAGATGCGCGTTCATAATGCAGAGGGAAATAACTCTCAGAATAACGTTATTAGCACATTTTACAACTTGAGGAACGAATGTTTTTAATAAGGGCTATAAAAGTGTTCATACTGGATAGTTTATTTAGTTTAAAAAAAATTATCCAACGATTTACAGACCATTCTTTCCCCATTTAAAGGCCCAGATACACCGGCCCGAAATCGGCAGTAAATGGGAGTCGGGCCGAACATGAGCCTGGGCACGCCCTATTCGGAGTGGTGTGCGCCGCACCGTCGGGTCTTTTCTGCCGACCTGACGCCTTTTCTTGCCGATTCAACATGTTGAATCGGCGTCGGGAACACCACCGGAAGTCGGACAAAGGGATAACACTGATTGGCTGTTCAGATAGCGAATCAGTGCATGAGAAGCATTAACGGAAGTGAGGGAGGTAAACAAATGATTTAAAATGGAAGATGGAACACACACGGACGGCTATTTCACCTCATCGGTTTATAGAGCTCCTGTTCGTTCATGTTTTCAATGGACGAGAGTGAACATGGAAAGAAAAACGCTATTTGTTGTTTGTTTATATCACGGAGTCTGTTCTTCTTCTCTGTCTTCCGGTTGTTCCGGTTGTTGCCTCTTTTGAATGATGGATACACACTACCGCCGCCTGCTGGTAAGGAGAGTTATCGCCACTCACGCATACGCAGTTCATACGTGCTCGGCTCGGATTTGCAGTGTGTTTCAGTGCGCGAAGTCGGCAAATACGCAGGAGAGTCCGGCGACGCAACAGTCGGTGTCGGCGTCGGCGACTTCTCAGGTGACTGGCCGGTGTATCTGGGCCTTAAGTCAATGGGAAAAAGTGTTACGGGCCTGGCAACCAAACGGAAGTGTAGTACCGCCGTTTGGCCAGCACGAATATTTTTATCAGAGTCCGGCGCACTTCCTGGGGGCTCGGTTTCTCTAAGCAGGGCTGGAATAGAGGGGTAGGACAGGAGGGATGTCTAAAATGCATGATCTGCTTGTATTTTGAGAAAAAAACATCATAGACATGTTTTTATATATTTTTATATATCTGAGACCCATAATACATGCCTAAAAATAGCATGATACGTGCACTTTAACATCTTTTTATAATACAGCCCTTGTTTACTTCAATTATTAAAATATTCCCTCAGTAGTTGGATGCTTTTAACACCATGAGGCATGCATGAAACACAGAGTTTCCCTTGAGTATTCAAAAGCAACACAGAGTGAGTTACTAAATTACTTTTGATTACATTTGACTTTGAAATCAACTAAAATGCAATTCAGACCGACTGAAGACTAAAACATGACAACTTTTAACGGAATAACACATAGAGAATATATTTACAAGCACATTATAGTATCCCAGTTATGATCAGATATTTGGAGTATCCCAGTTATGTTATGTGCATTTAAATATTATATTGGTAAAAAGTCCCTTTCCCAGTTTTAGGACAACTTTATGTGCTAGCTTGAGTACTCCTTAACCCCCGATACTTATAATCCTATTATACAGGTTTTTGAACATGTCTGCCGTGTGCAAAGGCATTTCTCAACTTGAGTAATGCAATAGTAATATGAAAGTTAGACTTAGTTTAGTCAGTCTGAATGGATCTGATCATCTGGATCATACCTTTCCAATGATGCAACTAACATCTTTACCTCTCCCTAGGAGCTTACGTTTTTATGAGTTGTCCGACTGTTTGTCTTTTTGTCAGCAAGATGAGGAAAACACTATTAGGCCAATTGTTATGAATTGTATTAGACGGATGTAGGCCAAGAAAGAACACATTACATTTGGGAAATCAAATTTCACTGCACTCATGTGGTGTCACACATTATACCACATATTCTTGGTTATTTCCACATGACCAACTTTGGAAGTGGGACCATCTAGGGAGTATTTAAGTGTATCAGTGGCGAACCGTCAGGGCCTTCAAGGTATTCAGAGAATACCCTGGAACACTCAGATAAAACAAACAAAAAAACGATTTAATTATATAAATAAAATGTATGTAAAATGAATAAATGAGAATCGTATCTTTGTTGTTGATCTGTAATATTACAGTGTTACGTTGATTTGTTTGCCCTTCTCGTACCATGCACGACCCATTTCAGTGGTTTTGTGTTAGAAAAGAAAGTAACCAATCAGATCTTGTTCTGGGTCTCTGGGTAGAATATCCTTCAACCAAGGTATTCTATATCCTTGATAGAGTACCCTGGCCGTTGTACTGAATGAGAGCGTACGTTTGGACTGACAGTTTGATCAACCAATCATATATTGATTTGTAGCCAATGGGCGTATTCTTTCAGAGTTTCCCTCGGTTCCAGGGTACTCTAGAACAGGGGTTTCCAAATTTTTCAGCCCGCGACCCCCAAAATAACAGTGCCAGAGACTGGCGACACCCAGTCGACGGTAGTGGATTGTCAAAGGGGGAGCCTCGCTGCGGGGAAATTATACAGATGGCTAGTACGCCCCTGAAAATGTCTATGCAAACGTTATTATTAATAATAATTAAAAAATATATATATATTAATTTTTTATAAAAAATTATTTTTTATTTTCCATTTTTATTTTGTAATCATCTCACGAACCCCACTTTGGGAACCCCTGCTCTAAAAGGCCCGCTAGTTAACTGGCTTGAGACGGAGGATCTAGATCAGCGGTTTTCAAAGTGTGAGGCGCGCATCCCTTGGGGGGCGCCAGAGAGCTTCAGGGGAGGCGCAGCGTGAGACACAAAAGAACGAGAAAAAGACGAGTAAAGTGACACTTGCCCACTTGTGGCTGTCTGTGGAGACCGAGTTCCCCCACCTCGCCAAAAAGGCTGTACATAAGGATTTATCCACCATGTTGAAAATGTTAAAAAAAATATGTCTTGAGAACACGGTGTGCGGACATATACGGGTCGTGCTGCAGCTAGATGTGCCTGTCCTCTGTAAGAAGGTGTCGGCGACTGACATGCAAGGAAGAACGGCTGTCCACAGGCTGTTCCAACTTTAACAACTGTATTAACTTCCAGGGTAGTGAATTGAACATGCAATTGTAATTGGGTGTGTGGTATATTTTCATGCACGGACACGCATGTTCCACAACACACAAACTGAACAACACTCAATTTTCCAATCGCTGCCAGCGTCCTTGCGATCTTGTTATAATAACAAGTGCACGTTACTGATGCAATATGGTTGAGACCATTCGGGCTTATTCTAGAGGGGTGCAAGGAATAGTCCAAGTAGTGGGGGAGTTTTATACAATATGTTTAAAACATACAAATAAAAAGGTTTAAAAAAGTTATTGTTTAATGTTTTAAGGAGGTGACGCTACTCAGCCAATCAAATCGGTGCAGTTACTAAGCACGATAGATTCAAACACACACAGAGACACGACAAGAGGAGAGAAAGAGTCGGAGTAATTTCAAATGGCGGAAGGTAGACAGCGAAAATAGAGCATTTAATTACATTTTCTCTTACTGGACCTCTTTGAAATGCAATTGAATACCCCTGCATTATAGCAACAATAACAATAATAATAATAATAATAATAATAATAATAACAGCAATAATAATTGGGAGGGGGGGCGTGGCTGTTCTTATGTTCTCTGAGGGGAGGCTCACCTACCCACACTTTGAAAACCCCTGATCTAGATGAATGCGACGAAGCAATTCATGCCGTTTTACTGTTTTTAACGTTGAAATGACAAATGCAACAGGTGAATTTGGAGTTGTTACGGAATTGTTGTGAGTACCCTTTTCAAGACGACAATTCAGTGAAAAGACGGACATTATAATGCCGGGGGCTGTATACAGAAGGTCCAGTTGTGATAGACACGGTTCACCACTGAAGTGTATCATTGGCTTTGTTGGAGGCTCTTGAAGAACCATTCCAAATGTACAGTATTATTATGAATTTGTCTGCAACCAAAATGGCACCTGGGTTATCTGTTGTTATATTTGACAAGGCCCATCCTAAACCAAATGAAACGATCCTCAACAGTTTTAAAAGGCTGACTGGTACTCTTCATCACTTAACCGACCTTTATATGTTAATTATTTGGAGGTCCCTTTTTAATGTTGCAGCTCGTAGACATTGACCTAATTTTAGATATTTTATATACTGTGGGTGTGGGGAAGTTTATTACTAAACCATGGAACCCCTTTTTAAAGCAGATCGTCTAAAATTTGCATTAAAACTAGTCAGTGCAAAAATTAACTATAAAGTCTTGTCTTTACTTCCTCATAACTACTTGTTTAGCTCGTGGATGGATGAGGCTGCCTTAGTTCAGAAACGTGGATTCTTTAAGAATCATGAGGTCTTTAATGTTCCATGTAAACGTCCTCAAAAATCATGAATACAAAGGTAGCACTGAAAACCAGGATACAAGTGTGCATGTCTATTAACTTTTTACAGGATAGGGATATAAGGGCAGTCCGTTTTTTCCTCACAGTTATCTTATGTTTGCTTTTTGATAACTTTTCCCCCTCTGTCATTAAACATTATTCCATAACAAATAAATGACTCAAACTGGTTATATTCCAAAGACATTCAAATGGTGATTACTGCTCGGTAAAGCTTCATTTTACATACCATAAAGTATTTGATTTAAAAAGGGCATAATATGCTTTTTCTACGGGATTTCCCTTTCCTGTAATGCAGTGGTTCCCAACCTTTTTCAGTCAGGCCCCCCCTTGTGTAATTGGAAATATTTGTCGAGCCCTCCCTAATCCGGTTCCCACCGAGATTGGTAGAATTACAAATTATATAGTTGTACAAACATTGCATTTTCTCTGCTAATAATAACAAGACATAAAAGATCCAACTATAATTTTATATTTTATTATGGATTGAAGATGAACACAAGTGCTTGTATTGGCAAATGATCCTGTGCCACTGTGAAATAATGAGGCCTAATTGAAACAATTACAAGTGCTGCTTATCGATCCAGTTCTTTAACAGTATTTTTATAGGTAATCTTTTAGGGGAAAAACTAAACGAAATATTAATAGAATTCACATTGATTCATGTTATGCATAGTGTGGATTATGGGCTGCTAGCCAGTGGCGTAACTATCGACGCTGCCCATGCAAAAAAAAAAGAAGTATTTTTTAAATATATCTTTTTTTTCTGGGCCCCAATTTCATTGGCCGGTTCACGCAGTCTTCAAAGTAACCAAGCAACCTAAATTAATTTGTAATTTGTCTGGCAGCAGCAATTTTGGCAGCATTATACAAAATTGAATAGCCTGCAGTTACAATCAGGGTTCCCACGGGGTCTTACAAAGTCTTACATTTCATAATCAGACTTAAAAGCCTTAAAAAGTCTTAATTATGATCCAAAAAAAAAGAAAGGCCTTAAATATGATTTAGAAGTTCTTAAAAAATGATGGGATTTGAAAGGTACTTCTGTGTTGCGATCGCGTCTAAATGTGTTTTGGGGGAAATGTCCGGGCTGCAAAGTAACCAGTACGGTAATAGCCTTTCAGTTCCCCCCAACAATTTGTATTCAAATAAATCAACATGGAACCAGTAATCACTAACTTTTTTCCCCCGGCCCCTTATCGGAGAACACCCAGCTAGTAACCTCACAACCAACCAAGCTTCAGCTAGCGGCAGTCAGAAACTCAGGTATCTTCGAATCTACTTTAAAATAAATATGGGGAAGTGTAAGTTCAACCGTATTTGGTTGGAAAACATCGAATTTAGTGCTTGGTTGAAACCAGTGGAGGGGAACGTGTTTGAAGCCTGCTGCACCTTTTGCAAACAAAATTAGCGTTTGTTTTACCAATGCAGCGTTAGCTAGTGCAGCAGTCTACGTCAACCCTAAAAGTGGAGGTGCTGTGGATGCTAAATACAGTAGCTAAACACCAATTATACAAAAGCATGAAGGCAGCAGAGCTCTGAATATAGCCCTTGTCACTCACTCACCCACACACACACACACACACACACACACACACACACACACACACACACACACACACACACACACACACACACACACACACACACACACACACACACACACACACACACACACACACACACACACACACACACACACACACACACACATTTGTCTAACATACTAACACAGTTCTGTGTACTGTTATGCTTTTATGTTCATTCATCGTTCTTATGTTGAACGTGAATACATTTACTTTGTAAGTAATTATGGGGCGTATTTATTCTTTAATTTGTAGCTGAAGGCTTGTCGTGGGCTCGTCCACTTTTATTTTAACGGCTGGTTGTGTTAAAAATTTGTAAATTTTATTGATTTTACGAGCAAACAATGTTTGTTTACAACTTCTTCCCAAGCTTCACGTGCCCCCCCTGCAATAGCGCTGCGCCCCCCAGGTTGGGAAGCACTACTGTAGTGTATTATATAGGTTTCTGTGCATGTGAATGGTCTGCCAAGGCTAAAATCACAAACTTCACTCCGGTGGGAGTTTCTCTCCCACACAGTGCCTGAAACACCTCAAATTGATTCCTTTGTTTACTTCTGTGACATAGTGACATCACTATGTAACATATGCACTTCAATTGGCTAGCACTCCAAAACATTTTAAACGATAGGCTAAGGGGCGGGAAATCTCTTCGCGGTTGACCAATCACAACAGAGCCGGCCAGCTAACCAATCAGAGCAGTCTGGGCTCTGGTTTCAGACAGAGGGTGAAAAGAGGTGCTGCAGCACAGGCATCATGAGACAAATAAAGAGCTTTTTGAACATTAAAGCATGGAAACATGTCACATTAGGGGCACAAAATACACATATGGAAATAGGAAAAAATTGGGCTCCTTTAAATATATAATATGTGTGACTGTATAGTCTGTCAACACAAGTAGAAGATAATTTAATGATAATATCAAAATCATTCATATGGCCAGAATACAAATGTTCACAAGAGAGAAATGGTGCAGCTCTTGCTTCAGGCAGCATACTGTACCGTGTTTTTGCAGTAACAGCAGAAATCACACCTCTAACTTTTTAATTACACCCTTGAGAGGTGCAGTTGACCTGTACAATGACGTCTGCCCGTCTCAGCGTTAGCTCCCCAGGCCAACCCCAGGTCATCCTGTCCCCCCCGAACCCCTGAGAGTTTCTCCTGAATGAGGCCCGGAGTGCTGATGGAGTCTGGAGGTCTGACCCATGAAGTGGTCCACCCGACAGAGGACCCTCCTCCCCTCTAATTTAATCCTCTGAGCTTTGAGACTGAAGTAGACATGTTACACACATACAATGTTTTTTTGCCATTACAAAAAGCCTATGGAGTCTTTGTTAACAACTTTGACACTTGTTGCTCACGATTAATCTGGAAACCTCACATAAAAACGCAAATTAATCACATCACCATCATTAAGAACCATAGCTACCTCGCTGTGAAGGCCGACCTAATTCACGACAGAGGGCAACTCATTCGCTTTAGGTGTGATGAAAAAAAAGGAAAGGGGTTTTACTGCCGGTTTTTAGGTTAAAAAGGAGTTGAAGATATCTGAAAGGTACCAGAGATTGCTCACAGTGATACCGTGAGCAGGAATACTATCATGAGAGTACTTTAGCTCACATTATACAGAGCATGATCACAATCTCTCTACGTGACAGCAGCTTTGTCAATGCTTTAGCTAAGTCCCTTACACTGGGACCTTGACATATCCTACACACGGTTCCGTTGCGTTGAAGCTTGCCGATGGGCGTGTCTGGTGCTTGGGGTTAACGACCAACAACGAACCCCATTAATCTCCCGCCCCGACACACAAAGCACGCGGTTTGATTGGCTAGCGCTTGTACTGGCATCTGATTTGATTGGCTGTCGCTTCCGTCGACGCTTGAAAAGTTGAACTTTTCTCAACTTTCAGCGCGAGCAACGGAGGCAAAGCGAGGCAACGGAACCACAATTCAGTTCGGCAAAGCGTGACGTCACCCCATTCAAAGTGAATGGGAAGCGTCTCTGTTGAAGCTCGCAACAGAACCGTGTGTAGGATGCGTTACACACCGGGGCGTCACACATTCTAACTTAACAACTGTTTATTTAACCATTGGTACTTTAACAATACGGGAATATTGCAAGTAAAAATAGGCTTTGTAGAAGCTGTGGGACACCAGAAAGAAACAGCTCCTATCTTTGAGTAAACAACGTGTTTTCAGTCATTTATTTACCAGCTAAAAACTCAACAAGGAAACTTGTGAAAAACTAGTCACACTCTATGTTTCAATAACAACAAACTGAAACTGTTCAACTGTTGCTGTGTTAGCGTAAAGGTAAAACACCACAGAAAATGTACATAAGGTGATTGCTGTTTAACCACAAACAATGAAGAATATGTCCTTAGCAGCCTGTCCTCCTACAAAAAACGTTCATATAGGCCGATTGTTCATGCCCTTATTACGACCCAGAGAGACCTTTTAAAGTGTATGTTGTTTCTTACAAGACCACTAGAGGTGCCCTAGTGGTCGTGTAAGAAACAACATGCTCCCTGCCCATTCATTGCAAACGTTCCGGAGGGCAACCCTGTCTCCTAAAAATTACGTTCCCACAAAACTAAACTGCATTCTCAATTACGTTTAGCTAGAAACTTATTTTATCCCACGCTACGTTCGTTATGAACATATCTCAAATATCTGTATTTTCTACATATCTCCCACGTTACGTTTCTTATAAACGTATCTTAAATACGTTTATTTTCTACATATCTTTGGCATTTATTGTCTTGCTTATAATAATGATAATAGTCATTTATAAATATCATTTTAGAGCACACATTTGAAATCAGTAGACGAGGCTGTAATTTCGCCAGCTGTTACTCTCATGAGCGAGGCAGAACATAATAGTTTTAACATGCCAAAAAGCTGCTGTGTCGTTTATTGCACCTCAAACATTAAAACAAATCCAGAGTTACGTGTTTCTGTACTTCCTCTAAGAAGAAAGGACAGTAACAGACGATCTCTGTGACGCCAGAAGTGGTGTTGTTAATGCGATATGATATCCGGAAAAAAATTCAGTTTAGGATGTCCGAAGACACTACACTACCCATAATCCCTAGCTATCGTTTGGGACTACAGTCCCGTTGACAAACCCCGTGATTAATCTTCAAGCTGTGGGATTGGATGTTGGAGTGGCAGTGCGCCAAGGTTACGCCGAGCATCAAGCTCTTTGAAATGGAACGAAACCACGGCAGACTATTCAAAACTGGACTCGAACGCCCCCCCGAGAACTACACATGCTGGCTATTGTGTTTCACAACATGTTCTCTATGGCACGTCTCTACTGGGAATTGTAGTTTTAAAAGACGTTTTCGTTTTTCCCAAAATTAGAAGTTGACAGTATTAAACTGTGTAGGCCTACAGCCCTTGAGGTTTAGGCGATAGGAAACACATTGGTGTGTACAAATTTAAAACATGTAATTACTAAATGGGTGAAAATCGCTTGTATCCATAATGGGCAGCATTAATATATACCCACATGACGGCTCATTGTTACTTTGTAATTCTACTCCACTACAATTCAGAACCTGGTATTTTTATTCCACTACATTTATTTGAGTTACTTTGCAGATTCTGATTAATGATGTGAAATATAAACAACCCTTAAAGCAGAGTTTAGTTACACCTGAGTAAAATTCAGGGAAAGGTGATTGTCAAGTGCCAACAATCAGGAGAGATATTTGATAGTTGGTGCACGAGAAGACAAAAACATTTATATGCAGATCTCTATAAAGTATATTAATTACTCGCTATTCTCTACTAATAGTTAATTAAAAACTGTATATAATTGCTATTTTGCACATCCCTTTCAAGATTTCCAGATTTTCTAAGGTTTATTGACATATCATATACACAACTACGGTGTAGTTATGCAATGAATGACAAACTTGGGTGACAGGTTCCTCAACACTGCATTACAAGACATCGATCAATATGTTTAACTCCACCACTAAACTGTCATATTCTGCACATTTCTTATACTATCTACATACATAAGAATATAATTAATGTGTATAATATCAGTTAAAATAAGTGCTTCAACATAGTTAACATTGCAGGAAAGCAATATATTAGACGTTAAGTACTTTTTCAGGCTTAATATTTCAGGATTTTGTATATTCTATATTTCTATCATTGGCCTTCTACTTTCCCCCTATGAAAGTATGTACTCTTAATATTTTTTTCATCAAATAACATTATTCAACAAAAATAATATTATTCAGCAAAAATAATTCAATAACGTGCTTTAACCACTAGGCGGTGCACACAAGGTACACACAGCATACTAATAATAACTTTGTATTATTAGTGTAGGACACTTATGGATGTATAACATCTGAAGATGTGTAGTTTTATTCATGTTTTTACAGAATTTTACAGGATATTGCTATATTATTTCTCATGTTTTACTTCTACACATTAATATCTGATTTGTAAAACATCACAGACAGAAAGGCATATCCGTCATTTAATGGTAAGCTATTGAAATTGTGATTCCATAGATGTGTCTCCCATCACCCAAATCCCCTGACTATTCTCTCAACTCAGTATTTACATTCTCATATTGAAAGAAAATCAGTAATATCTTTAAAAACTACAAGTGCATTTCTATCAGCTGTGCACCGTTATGGTGTAAATATGACCTATCTACCAATTGGGTCAAATATAAAACTCAGCCGAATTACTATTGATACTGCAAGGAGACGTATTTTGTGAAAAGAAATGCAATATGTTGTTTAATTGTTGATATATTTATTATCCACGTCACATATTCATTTTTGGCGGCAGTTCTCCTGTTTGTCCAGAAGTCTTCTCATCAGGGCTCTATACAGTAAATAAATATCTACAGCAGATATGTAATATTTAATGCAGCCGAACCGTGTATTACAATACCGTTATTTGAAGACTTCCAAAGAGAAAAGCAAGAACACTCTGAATAAAGTATTATTTTATTTTTTTTAAATGTTTTCGGATAACATATCACATTAACATCATATCCCAACATGCATTGCGGCTAAAACAATCGATCAAAACCTCTGAAAAAAGAAAGGTGTCTCTCAGAATCAAACGAGAACTTTACATGGAGGCTGCCGCATACCTCAAATCATCTTCGTAATATCTATCAAACTATAGATCCTACATATCGATTCTAAAAGTACAATATATACTTCTCGCTAGAAATCTAATCAAAAAGCGTTTTAATGGCCAAACTATCCTACAATTTAGGATTTTACAGAGAGGATTATTTGTTTGCATTCAACAGGAGCACTAGAGGGCGAAAACTTTAAAACGTAATTATAGGACGTATTAAGCACTTGAACTAACGACATATTTGGTCGTTATAAGGGCCTGAACAATCGGCCCATTTGATCCTATGAGTTGGAGGACTTGTTGGTCCTTAGAGTCCACTTTAGCATACTTTTTTCCAAAGCATGGTTGATTTTTCTGCCCTTTTGCAGCTAATAAATCCATCAACCATTACCGTAGGGTCTGAAGTACGAACAAAGACAGCTACTGTAAGTCTTTTTTACCTTGACACAGTCAGCAAATACAAATCAACTTCTTCCTTTCTTTTCATTCATAACAAAGCCAGAGAGATATAAATTGTGTAGCTGTTTACCACGAGGGAACTCAAATTCACTCAATAACTTACATAAGCTCATGCTATACAACAATTTACCTGAGACATATTGCCAGATGCTACTCTTGGTCAATATGATTTTGATACTTTGTCCTCTGCCTGCGCGCTCCATTCAAATCTTTTATTTAACAAGTGTTTCAAATATTGCAAATTTGCAGCGTTGCCGGCATGAATAGTCTGAAGAGAAATATTCAGAGGTGAGTATTTCACCCCTTGTGTGTAAAGGCCTTTATTTTGTGTTTATTTGAATTCAAAAACTCATCTTCTGTATGTCTATCATTTCACCTCATGTCTTCGATATGAATGCAATCCATTAGAGGTTAGGTGTGAATGTACATGATGTATCATAGAAGAAGAAAAACAGGCTGTTTTCCCCGTAATATCCTGTCCTTGTCAGTATTCATCTCTTGTAGATGATCATGAGGGTGAGCATGGTTGAGTGTGTGTGTGCAGGGGGTGTTGTGTATGCATGCATGCATTACTTTTGTTCCTGTAGATAAATCCATAAATCTCACCTTTGTTTATGCATGTCATTTCACGCATGCAAATGTGTGTTTATGTAGCAGACCAAGCCTATTTGCATCCGAGTTTTACTGCTTCAAATCATATATTCAGCCGCCGGCCTGCAGCACGGCTCCTGGCCTGCAGCTTTGTACCTGCAGCTGGCTCACACAGCCTTCCCCAGGCTTCCCCCACAATCTCTTGCCCTTCATCATGCATGGCACACCGCTGGACTAGTGCAGGCGCAGAACACTTCATCAATGCAGCCTGCAGAGAGAAGCAGAGACAGACTGGAAGATGGGCTTAGGGGTTCAAGAAAACCCCTATTAGGATGGGATATCCCAAAGGCTGGCTGAATCAACTCATCACTTTTTTTTTTTTGTCCCAGTTGTGGGGCTGTTGGGGTAGAATAGGACGGTCTCGTGTTTTTAAGATGTATTGGCAAATGGGTCGGTGATAAGGTTACGGATCAACTTAATTTGAATTCACTCAAACCAGCAGGCGTTCCCCTTTTCAGATTCGAGCCTGAGGGGATTGGCGGCTAACAGCCTCATGGAGCACTTTCAGCACAGAATTCTGTCAGAGGACATCTCCGCTGAGAAAAAAAGTGTTGAGCTGAGACAGAGGGGAGCGGAGGAGGGAGACTGTTTCCTGGTGTCAGCTCTAACTGGGCTGGGAGTATATGAGCTTCTCTCAGGTACACTGATATCATCCCTGACTGCCTGCAGTGGAGAGAAACAGTTGCACCGAGGTGTCATCTTTAAGTGGGTAGGGGAGTTTTGTCACCGATCAGCTATCAACATTTCACAGTGACTCTTCAATGAGGTGTTCTCTGAGCCCGCCGGATATGGCTTCTCCATTCCTTCCCCTCCCCTCCCCTCCCCTCTTCTATTTTTATTTCTCTTCCTCTAATCTTTGTCCACACCTCTCCTTTTGTTTCCTCCTCAATGTTTCCTCTCATGTCCTCGCCTAACCTTTCCCAGGGGAGTGAATAATCTCTTTCACTATCATGGATAATGGCCGCTCTCTATGAAAGAGCTGTCTCTCCAATTCATCAGGCCTGACCTTCAGGGTGCATCTTGATGAGTGCCGAAAGTAATGACACTGCTCCACTCTGCGACGCAGGCATAAGAAAAATACCCACAGTGGCGAAAGACTATAATCAAATCAAGTTTGCATCTGATGTGATTGCGTGATCTGATATGATTGTTACAGACAGACAAAGTATTGACTTTCTGTTACTTCTTTATTGGGAGTTATGCTACGATGTATTCTTGGGCCTCTCATTTAATTTACACGGTATAATTTTCGCTGCTCTTTTGTGGCTAGTCCTTGAGACCACTTTGATATTCAACAAAGCACAGCAAAATTAACTTGTCCATGTTTTCAAATTATGTATTAAAGGGTTACACAGTCCCTGCAGGCATGGGGACTGGAAAAAAGGTGGTGGCCGTGTAGCAGTGCAGGCTGATCTCCATAGAGACTTCTCCATTGTCTCTCTGTACGTCTGTTCTGCACCCTGCCAAGCCGCCTGGAGAGATGGAAACACAAGCAGAGTCGCTGCCTCATAAAGGACAATCTCTATCCACTCCTGGTTCTGGGCTGCCGTTCAACCGTAGGCAGACTGCTTCCTGCCTGTGTGGGTAGAACAACTCTATATATCTGTTGGGTCTGAATAGACAGCTCTTTGTAGAGCAGCTTAGTGTATGTTTGTCACGGACCCAGCCAACACATGTTTGACAGTTATCAAATATTTGTGGTGTGTGTGGAACCTCCTACTCAAAGCAGTGAAGGGCAGCTCCACCGAACCAATACATATCGGGTTCAAGGGATGGGAATGATGACAAATTGTTGATGCGATTGGTGAGCAATGGCCTGTCTCGTGTATGGCTTCTTCTTTTTTTCTACTTCACAGGTGCAGTTCAACTCTGAGCATTTGAGATGTTTTAGATCCTACAGCAGGAGCCCCTTTGACGGAGCCACAGGATTATTGTGGGCTAACAGTAAGTAACATGATAGTTTGTCACTGTGTTAGTGCATATGTCTGTCTCCGGCAGTGAAGAATAATTTCTTTCTTTCCCAAGAATGATGGCTGATGGCACAGACAGGAGTCTTCTATCTCTGAGCTAATGAAACCATCCTGACACATCATTCTCCCAAGACTAACTTTTATCTCCTGTCCTCCTGCAGACTGCAGTAAAATGACCATTATTCTTTCTATGAGCGTGTCACTGTCTCTGCGTGTGTCTGTGTGTGTGTGTGTGTGTGTGTGTGTGTGTGTGTGTGTGTGTGTGTGTGTGTATGTGTGTGTGTGTGTGTGTGTGTGTGTGTGTGTGTGTGTGTGTGTGTGTGTGTGTGTGTGTGTGTGTGTGTGTATGTGTGTGTGTTTGTGTATGTGTTTGTGTGTGTGTTTATGCCTATTGCCTATGTATGCGTGAACAGCCCCTCTCGATTCATCAAGATGTCACCTGTAATGGCTGCTAAATTAACCATGTGTTTCAGGGAGCAAAGCTGGCTTGATAAATCTCTCCGTGGCAGGAGGCGTGTGTGGTCCACTCCCATCCACCTCTACCGTGACCTTTCATAGGTGGGGGGTGGGGGGGTGTCCTCTGCTAAGTGGGGATCATAAACGGCATCGCAGCATGTGAAATCATACAGTATTAACGGGTCGGTCAGCTGCAGAAGAACTTCCTGGATCTGCTTCACAAATAAAGCACATTGATTTCAAATCACCTAAATGAATTCTCAGAACCTGATCTCAGCAAGCAGTACTTTGTGCTGTTTTACCATTGATTATAATTTCAGAAGGAAGATATTAAATCACACACAGCTACACAAATGTCAAAGACATATTTCCATTTGGAATGCAGACACTGAAGTTCATGTGACATCACAATGCAGGTTCCTTCCATGTATATGACATGGGGTGCTACATTTAAATACAAACAACAAAATATTGGTAAAGGTGCCTGTTATGCTAATTTTCAGGTTCATATTTGTATTTAGTGTCTCTACTGTGACATGTCTCCATTCTTTAATGTTCAAAAAGGTCTTTATTTTTCTCATACTGCCTGTGCTGCAGCACCTCTTTTCACCCTCTGTCCAAAACCAGAGCCCAGTCTGCTTTGTTGTGATTGGTCACCCACTTAGTGATGTCCCGTCCCTTAGCGTATCACGTACAAGGAGCGCAAGCTAATAGAAGCGTGATTGTTAAATAGTGGTGTCACGCGGAAGTTAACAAAGTAGTCCAATGGAGGCAAGTGGGATTTTATCCTTTGCAGACAATTTACATGCACAAAAACTTATATAAAACTATACAGGAAATGGAAAAAGCATAATAGGGGCCCTTTCATTTAAGATTTTTGGGGGAATTACCAGCATTTCCCCAAAATGCCAAAACTGTTGCTTAACGTCACCAGCTTGATGGACTGAGGCCATGATGCAGAGATTATAGCTAGCAAGTTGGGAAAAGCATAATACAACTGAGCACTTAGCATTTTTATTGTATGGTAGCCTTGACTGGAAAAACCTCCTCCAGTCAAAAATGTGCTTTGCCTATTGTAGCTCTACTCGGATGTTTGAGATTCATTGTGCAGAATGCCTTATTTGAAGAGTTGACACAAGAAAACATGTTTTCTTTTTGCTCAAGGCTCAATGTAATTGGGCAACAATATGAAATTGACACACGTGTTGGGGTAACATGCAGCCTGTAGTGCACATGAAATACAAGTGGACTTTTGAGTGAAAGAGGCATGTTAGGACCAGTAGTCAAAAATATCCATGTGAAAAAAATGTGCCTGTTCATTTCAAATGAGGGAGGAGGAATCAAATTCAGATTTTTGAACTAGATTATTTACATTTTCTTGAGAAACACCCCCCAAATTAAACATGATTTTTATTCCAAGCATTCTCGAGTACTTCACATATCTGGTGGGGAATCTTTAATATTTTGGTTCAGTCTCTTCATTCTCAGCAACTAGATTTTCAGCAGCAGACAGCGACTTTCAACTGACGGGCTCACATGAACGGTAGGTATGCTATCTCTGAGTTGTTGGAAACTAAAGAGGAGCAGGTAAGTGCTACTGGAGATTATCGAAAAGAAAACCTCATTTTGTGTACAGTTTTGTAAAATTTCATACATTTTGATAGACACTCCTGGTGAAGAACAGGGTAAAAATAACCTTAAAACTTCCAGAATTCCTCTGTGTAGCCTACCATGAGAAACGTATATTTATATCGGTAATGCTTCTTGGATTCATATGAAATGTAATGACGTAAGTAGACAAATCCAATGTAATAAATAAACTCTTAAATGTATATTGTGGAAGATTTCTTCCCACTGGTTTGTAGGAGGACATGTTATGGAAGCAAAATAGCCCCAACTCTCAAAATGTACCAGTGAATAAAACATTTATGTTTTTGCCTGTCCTTCCTTACATTGGTCGATATTCTAAAAAACAAGTGCTGTGCAGAATATTAGAACATGGCTCACCCACTTCACCTATTACCTTGTGCCTAATGTACACATGCTTCACTTGATGTAGGCACTATAATGTTTTATATTATAGATTAAACAGCAGATGGCAATTCTCCAAATACGACTATATACTAATTTAATATCTAACATTAGATTTTATTTACGGATCATAAATACATTCATGAATACTTAACCAGATATTGCGTTATTCAGATTACAATAGAATATCTCATAGTTACTTTAAACACTGTTTTAATTTGATTCAAATGTTATGTTGTTTGCTGTAAACAAAGGGGGTGGGGGTTCTACTGGACTCCAATTTAGATTACGTGAAACATTGTAATTGGATTATAGACATCAAATCACATTTTGTTCATTCGGGTGGAGTCAGCTCACTATTCATCATAGATAGTCACGCTAGAAAAGTTATGTATATTGTATTGGAAAGATGATCTGAACAGCTTAGGTTGAAGCAAAAAAATACAACACAGGGTCAGTTATCTTGTTCTCAGGCTATTTTTGTCTACAAGTAAAATACGAGAGATATTTCTAACGTGGTATGCACTGAATAAAATACAGCAGTAAAATCACAATTCAAATGCAGTAATGACACTGAGGAATTAAACAGGGATCAAGGTATTACAATGTAGTGATTTTTGGCACTACTTCAAAAAACGACAAGGATTAAAGTAAAAGGAAAATAAAACAACTAGGTCTGTAACAGAGTGGGAAATCACAACAAAAGGAGCAGTATCCTGGGGAGCAGATTGATTCCTATCAGCTGGTACATAGACGGTGACCTGCGGGGGAGAGCTTATCTTGGCTCATGCTCTATCTCCCCTACATTTTGATCCCACTGCTGCAGGGTGTGGACTGGCTGGGAGGAACAGGGGAAGGAGAAGAGTAGTTGGCTGGATGGGTGAATGACGAACGGTTAGTTTTGTGAGGAAGATGGAGGGAGGGAAGAAGAAGAAGTGGAGTAAGGTTGAAGGAAAGGAATTAGGATAGGGGAGGTAGAGATGGAGCGATGGCATCTGGAGAAAGTCTGATAGATAGGGGAGGGAGGGGGGGAACATCAGGAGAGAAGGGGCGATGTGATGGGGATGGGGGAGACTCTCCCTCTGCAGCGTTATCAGGGCACCATCAGCAGATGGGAGGGCAGGGAGAGAGGAACGACAGGGACAGCTGGGGAGATGGAGGGGATAAAGCAGAGATAGAGGAGAGGGGATGCAGAACAGAAGCGTGGACACTGGCCAGCATGCAAAAAAAAAGAAAAATGAAAGAAAAAACGGTGGTGCAGGGAGACGTGGAGAAACCAGGGGGGGAGAAGAGCTGATGCTGACAGAGGAGAGGATGATAAAGTGTTCACCTAAAGGGGCTAATGCGCTCACTGCAGGGTGGCGGGACAGCCAGTCACATATATGCACATGACCAGTCAAATGGACGGAGGATGAGAGGATGGAGTAGGAGATTAAATTGGTGCTGATACGCTTAACTTAACATGTTTTAGCCTAAAAAGGGGACATCTTGTGCATGCATGTTTGACAGATTCTTTGGAGTATTCCCCCCCGTGGATAGATGCTCCATCATGGTTGCTTCTGCTGCTACCTCATACAAGTCAAATCTTCTGAATTTTCCTTCATATTAATTAGCACGATTGAGATCCGTGCTGATTCGCTGAGCCTGACCTTCCCTCTCAGCTCATTACTCCCTCACAAGTAGATCCAGTTCACCGTCAATTAACTAACTTTTAATGAGGGGAAGGGCTGTTGAGCAAGACCTACAACTGTTCCTGTGGTAATGTAACACACCGCTAACTTTACTGCTTTTAATGACAACCTGCAAGTCTATCATCACACAAGAATACAGTTTTAAGGAGCGGGTAATAATGGATGGGAAGGGCATTCTTGGCATAAGCAAGAAGATTTAATCGTCCTCGCTGTTAGCCAGGATTTTGCAACTTTTACGATTACTATGTTCAATTGACCATTGGATCCATTGACCTGTGATGAGGGTGCTGACACTGAGCGTAAATAAAGAAACCCCTGGGTGGTTTTGTTATTTCACAATTTCAATCTTATTATTTTGAACCTCAACGAAGTAAAGAGAAAAAGGCAGTGATTGTTTTTAGTAAGAACAGAGAGTCAAATGAAAGATATAAATGCAAGTTTCTTACAGAACATCATGGAATAATGTTACATTTCCATGCTTATTTCACAGCAGTTTATTAAATATAAATATATACAGTATCTCACCTACCAGATACCCAATTGACCGAGGGACAGTTTATTCATTCTTCATGTACATAAATTGGCGTTGGTTGTTGCACGTCAAGCAAAAACCAAGCTGGCAGATATATGACCAGATCTTGACAGTTATTTAGCGTTTATAACAAATTATTCCATTTCAGAAACTAAGAATAACAATCTGTTTTAAAACATAGGAGCATTTATATTTCTATCTTTATAGCTATCAACTTAATAAACATTATTTCCACCATCTATAATACTTGATAAACCTTTTTATAAGTTGTCAAAAAGTTTGATAGTATTATAATTGTATTTGAATGTACTTATAATGCATTATAGACACGACATTCATATAATATTGAACTACAGTAATGATCAGTGAAAAATGTATGTCACTTTGTATAACAACAATCATAACACATTATTAAAACATTTAATAATGACTTATATGGCATAATAATACTTTAACTGCTGGCCATAGCACATACTGTACATGTACATGCAGTCCATTTATGAAGCACATGATTATATGTTTTATAATCTATTATAATGCCTAAAAACGTGATTGAGTTAGTATAAGAAGTAGTCGATGTCTGCTTTTAAGTTTGCTACATACAAATCAAACTGCTTCCTGCATCAGTACTGAATGTTGGCATCAGCAGAGTAACAGGGCTGTGATGGGCTCTGGTACAAATCTTTTTCTTGGACGGACACACACACACACACACACACACGGACACACACACACACACACACACACACACACACACACACACACACACACACACACACACACACACACACACACACACACACACACACACACACACACACACACACACACACACACACACACACACACACACACACACACACACACACACACACACACACACACACACACCAGCCTCTGATCAGAACCACAGACGGCAGCTGGAGCGCCAAATTTATCAAAGCTAATCCAGCTGCGTGCCCTGGACTCAAACCACAGCCTGCTTCATCCATCCATCAAACATCTGAAATGGCTTTAGCCAGCCAACCCAAGCTAACCAACAAGAAAGTAGGCACAGGTACAAATTGTTCAGGGTGTGTGAAAAAGCATTGAATAAATAGCCATTCAAAAAAAATCCCAGCCACTCATTATAGGCTTCATGTTACACCGTATGAATGAATGTGAATAAGGACACTGATTACTGGTCACACGATCATTACTCATCATTAATGGCCCAGCGGCCTAATGTTATCACGGACAGAGTTCGCAGTAGTTGCCCATTTTCCAAGAGGTAATGATCACATTGCTATAGATTTAAACTCCTGAGCCCTGATAATGAGCACCCTGCGGTCACAACAGTGACAGGTATGGTGAGTTTATAATAGCCCTGCTGTGCAAACATGACTAAAAGCTGCTGCCAATGAGCTGTGGTCAACAAGGATCAACAGGGCCTGGTCTTCGACAGTTGGCTTTTTGCTATTTGAGACTTTAATCAAGCTTAAAAAGCTGCAGTGGTCGTCAGGTCGCTGTGTGTGTCCTGATAACAGTTACTGGTCCTGCCCTCTGTTTCATGTGCCAGCATGGACAGCATGGAACAGTTTGTTAGTTTCAGGCATAGAAGTGAACCTCAGAGAGAGCTGCCTGATATTGACCAGGTTTGCGTTGATGACTTTAATCCTGAGTTCTTCTTTTCTGAATTTCCATAAACATGCTCTTAGCTCATCATTACTTAACACGTTTTTGAAGGTGCATTTGACATGTTCAAAGTAATGTCTGTATGAAGACACAGACTTGTATTTCCAGGAGACTAACTGCTTTTCGGATGTCTACATCTTTAGTCTGCAACATCTTTGACATTGCAGTAAGGATGTTCAGTGTATTTCTTTGTTGTTTGGCTGGAAAATTCAGAAAGACATTAAAAAAAGTTATTTAGGGCTGGAGCTTGTTTGATCTCTCACGAAATCTTCATACCACTATATAAAGGCCAATGGCAACATACCTTTGTGGCGGAGAGATGTTTCAAGGTAAAGTTACTACGCTCTGAAAGTTCAGATTAAATGATACCGGAAAGGAGTGACCTTTATACAGAAAATAATAAATAGACTCAACAATATCATAAGATTGGCACATTTCTGCATCGCGAGACTCATTCACTGTCAGATTTAGTTTCCTGCTCAGTTTATATATTTGGCAAGTGCTTCCTTCTTCATGGTCCTGACCTGCACACCTGAATAAATCCCACTAAAGTGACATGGTAGTCTGTACGCTGTCGAGGATTTATTTTCGCAGCTCACATGATGTTATGGTTGCTCAGCGATTATTTTGCATGTCGCGATTACGTTTTAAAGGTCCCCTATTATACTCTTTTTCATCAATATATAATAGGTCTATAAATCATGTCTCTGAAGTCTTTTGCTCCAAACACCAAACAGATCGTGCATAGTAGCATCCCATAAACCCCTCTGTTTCAGCCCTGTTTCATAAGTGCTGATTCTCTGTCTGTTACAGATGAAAATAAGGAGCCACTCCCCACACCCAGTGGCGTAACTATCGACGGTGCAGCCGGTGCAACGCAAGTTCGGCAGCATTATTAAAAATGTAATAGCTTGCATTTATACATTAATGTACAGTAAACCAAAGCACAAGAGCAGCGCTCAAAAGGACAAGAGAGAACAATGAGATGTAACAGCTAAACTGACTAAATTAGACCGTTTTTTTTGTCATACACCATCCTCGAAATCAAGCGCTAACATTAGCAATGTTGAAGTGCAGCGGCAGCCGGAGGCTATCGATAGCTCACCTGCCTCACCACCATCATCGCCATCTAGCTCCACAAGTGAAGCTGTATCCGTGGCTGTGCAACCTTTTTCTCCAGCCAGCCAGGAAGAGAGGCTGGATTTGACTCTGCCTGGCGGTGATCCAACAGTTCCCCCAAGGGTCCCAACCAATCGGGGACTCTATGGCGCTATTGAGACGCCCGACGCCAAGATCAAAAGCTATATTATAGTAACCGGTCTATGGCCTACCAGCCCATTCCCCAGAGACAAACATCAAGGAAACAGGTTTAATCCTCTTCTTAGTTTGCTGTGCCGTTGTCAAGCTGTGGTGGCCTGAGGCCAGGGCAGGCTGTTGTTGATAGCCTACATGTGGTGCTTCTGAGTGATTGTGTATGTCCGTGTGTGTGTGGGCGCATCAGCGTGCGCTTATGTTTGTGGTGATGGGCCCAAAACAATATTTGCACCGGGGCCAATCACAACCTTGTTACGCCACTGCCCACGCCCCTGTGAGAGATATTTGGTTATAAAGAACACAATGGTGCTCTAGGAGGAGATTCAGGTGATAAGAGGGGTGGGGGGGGGGGGTTACCTTGGTTGGTTATTGGCTACAAGCCAAAAATTCGTTATGACATCATAAAATGGTCAAAATCTGATCAGCTCATTTTCAGACAGGTTTTTATTTAAATGGGTCAGGACAGAAGGTGAGCGAATCTTTTTTCCTGAAACTATCAGAATCTCTTCGGAGTGGATTTTGCATAATAGGTGATCTTTAAGTCAATGCAAAGAGGCGGAACGATGCTAACTTGCCCCGGCCAGCGCAAATGAGGCTATCTACAAGGCCATGCTCCATCTTTTGCCTGCCTTCTTGTAAGCACACTTGCCAAATAATTAATTCAAGGGTTTCAGTATTTAGTTATCACGGCTAAATATATCATTATTGTTATTGTTATCAACATGGAGATAAGCCCTGCCTCCTCGCCAGCGCGTCTGGATGACGCTAGTAAACACAAATGCTGCCATGGTCAAAGTTGCGCGAGTAAAGCGATGCAAATTTTACCTTCGCGTCCGGTGTGAGTGCACTTTAAGAGTTCTAGTATACATGTTTCCTCTGTTTTGGCTGTCCTGGAATCTCCCTATCTCTTCTATGTTACAAGTGGGGAGATTGATTGTACTGTTGACAATGCGCTGAAGTACCTGTCTCCAGTAATAAGCATCTTTCCTTGCATCCTTCTCCATGTTTGTGTAAACTCTCCTGTTTCTCTTCCCCTGTTCATATATCACTTCACCCTGAACATGACATGAACCTGAGATTGTCTGGTGAGTTAATCCTTGCCAACAAATGTTGCCATTCTCGTACTTTTTTGACCCAAGCATTTATTAATTTATTTTTGTATTTGGCAGGGACACTAAATGTAGGCATTTGACATTTAAATAAAGTGCAACCCATGCAGTTTTCTTCTTATCCCTGGTTAGGCTACAAACAATAAATATGCGGAAATCTAAAAGAAATCAAGGACATAATATCAGGAAATCAAAGAAAATTCAAATTACATAAATATAGGCTGTTTCACACAAGCCAGGAAAGTGGTACATATAGCTATCACATTAAAGTCATCATTGTATTAATGTTTAATGTTTACTTTATGGTCTCCATGGAACTATTGATTCACTAGTGGCCAAAACACGATTAAAGTTAATGGGTAAAACGTTGCCGTCCTTAATGCACCACTTACATTAACGCCACTAGACGGCATTGGATTTAAATCGAGACATGCAATATCATCCATTATGGCTGTATTCGGGGTACTGGACTGTGAGTGTGAATGGCTGTCTATCCATCAGCCCTGTGACAAACTGGCAACTTGAACAGAGTGCAGTGAGGCTATTATAAGTAGTGGCAGTAACATACTTGCAGTTGAGTGTTTCAAATAAGGTTTTAAACGTGTTCCCCTGTTGCAAAGATGACATTCTAAGTATTATGTTTCAAGTTACTTGGAGACAATTTTTGGAGCAAAGTTTTCATGGCAATGACTATAGAAGAAGTCAAGTTAAGGCTGTGGTGCTCAAATGGGACATTCTACATAATGAGTACTTTTTTACTTAAAGTATATTTGATGACCATACTTTTACTTGTAACTGAGTATTTTTAAAGTGTAGTATTGCTCTTTAATTTAATTAATTAATCGTAATACTTCTTCCATCTCTGTGCACAATTGCTAAAACAAAAAGTAATAGCCTACAAAATTATTTCTTGAATTTATGCATAATCAAGATGTCTTATAAGAAAGTGCAATCAGATTGTCTAAGGGTTTTGCTAATCTTGACATGTATAACACTAACAATAAGTAACACTCAGACTACTTGGTTTGAAGGAAGCAGCAGTAGAAAGAGGAGGCATCCACCTTGATCCCTCATACTTGAGCTCAATTGCTTCTTCTGTCATCAGAGGAGAGTGGATGAACTGTTGGAGAACATTTTGATTGGTTGGCTGGTTTTCCTGGCTGTTATTTCGCTCAGAATCCATTACCCATTTGGTGGAGGCAGACAAGTAGAACAAGGACAGGAAGAAGACTTGGGTGAGTCAGACTCCCAAGGCTTTAGCCGTTACTAGTAACAGCCGGCTGTGTTGTTAAAGGCAAGACACATAATCTGAGAGAGAAGCAAAAAGATTTTTTATTTAATGGACCCTCATCTCAAGACTCAGTAAGAATGCAAACATGTTTAGCTTGTGTGTCCCAGTGGGAGGCAAACCCCTGCTTGTTCTCACTTGATTACATAAACCAAAAAGCTATGTATTTTTAACGGCAAGTCAACCCCCGGCTTTGAGAAGAACTTCCTAATTGTTTGGTGATATGCTGTTGCTTTTTTTCAGCAGAGTGTTAGAGCATTTTTGAAAAATTGCCTTACAAATAACCAGTGAAGCTCCATTTGTGGACCCGTCATGCCTTTCACCCAAGAGAACTGCTTGTGAAATGAATTTAATATTTCTGAGTAATCCTTCTTTTTCACATTAGTCGAGACTTCTGCTTTTGAAAAAGAGTGTTGGATGAATGGACGGAGTGAAAACATCAACGTGCAAATCCCATGCACAACCCACAAGGAACATCTGCTGGTTGTAGAAGTTTAAATATTTTCTGGCTTTTCCCAGCCTCTTTAATTATATTGTATCAAATTGACTTTGAGAAAATCCAATTTAACTTTTCCACGGGATTACAAAATAACGTTTGTATCCAATTCATTCTATTGGCAAAATAACTCACAATGGAAACACATTTAAGTTATCCAGATGCAGTGCATAAATCAATTCTGTTTAATTGTTCATAGATTTCAAGTTTCTAGGTTTAATATTGGTGGTATGATAATGTGGCTTGGTTGTGTTCTACACCTGTAGACGCTTGTTTCCTGTGCCCACATAAAGGAGAAATTGAGTTCATTTGTTGCTCTCTGAAGGGTTGTTGGAGGGCGATAATCATCAGCATGCAAAAAGTGTAAAATATATGTGCCGAGATTTTATTTTCTGACTTCATTGCACCCCTAACCTTGACCTTAAATCTTGGATTCTCTCTCAACAATTTCCAAACTTGTGAAGCTTTAACCTTTCTAAATATTCATAAATAAAATAAAAAATATGTGAAAGGCACAGGGATTTGTGGGGGAGTTTGGGAAGAAGTAGGTTTGGGGGCACTGTGCTGCGAGGCAAGGTTGTTTCATGCTACTTGTTAAACTTTCTGCCTCAGATGAAGCGCTAGTCTCAGTGCGAACGCTGTTTGCCTTGAGTTTCTGCGCTGCCGTATTATCTCTGCATGTTGGATGGGAGAGGTCACAGCTCAAGGCTAAGCTCTGCTATTCCTTGTGAAGAGGCTGGTTGTTGTGGACCCCAGCTTGCTGCTCTAATGAACTCTCTCACCTGCCTTCGCTCTGTTGTCAGGAGCTGAGGGCCAAACTACACCCGAACAGCATGATGTGGTACAAAGCTGCATAAAGTGAGTAATCAGCCACAGAGGCAGCAGCGGGAGCACCAGCACTGTTTTTCTGTGATGTATTTTTGTCGCATATTGTGACCCAGAGTACGGAGTTGTGCAATGTTTTTTTCAATGTCCTCAGCAGAAAAACAACATAACTGCTTGACATGATCTACAGTATGATGTTATGGAGTTTGTGAATAGTGATTGTCCTCTCTCTGTACAAAAAACAGAAGTAGAATTTAATAAAGAGATAGTATTTTAACTACACCTCGCCTTTTGGATGTTTAAACGCCAACACTAGAGACTGTGTTCACAACAACAATGGGTTATTTTAATCAGGAAGAATATGTTTCACTGACCATGATCTTTCCTTACCCTTAACAAGGAGTTTTACTTTCCCAAACGTATGTTAGAAAACAAGCCCACTGTTGGTTTTAATTAAAATATATATATATATATATGTATATAAATATCAGCCCATTTGTTTGTGGATTCCCATTTTGAAACCTTGAGCCTGGGGTTTGGCCAACGCCATCTTGTGAACCAGAAATGACACAAAATAGAGCTGAGTACAACCAAACACATTTTTAGGAAATAAAACTATCAAAGTGTTAAAGAGGACATATTATGCTCATTTTCAGGTGTATATATATGTATTCTGTGTCTCTACCATGCTAATGTTTTTCTTTTCTTATCAAGCTCCCCATTTGTGGAATCAGCTTCCAGTTTGTGTTCGGGCGGCTGACACCCTATACCATTTTTAAGAGTGCGCTTAAGACCTTCCTTTTTGATAAAGTTTATAGTGATACAATTAAATAATCTAATAAGAGTGCATTGACGTAGACACGTTGTGCCTCTTCACCTATACATTTGAGTTCTTACTCTTTCACTTAAATCCTAAAAACTTAGATCTTATATTTAAACCCTTTCATGCATGAATTATGAAACCTCACTCAGGATTTTTTTTACCAAGTGTTATTATTGCTCTTGGGGCATGAAAAACAAGATTTGAACTTTATTTTTTTTTAATCTAGTTTTTTCAATAGATTTTTATATGTCCACTCAGGTTGACAGTATGCGTTCAGGGTTTGAACTGAAGAGATGTACATTTTGAAAAAATGAAAAATAAAAGAAGGTGCAAACTTAAAATTACATTATAATAACATAAGTATATTGATTTACGGCCCAAAAGGATATTGCAGATGAAGTATTTTCAAGAATAAGCAGGGCCAGGGGCCAATTTGAGGCCCACGCACAGTTATTTGATGAGTGCTAGTGGAGCCTCGCAGCGACGAAACCGTGCCGCACCACCCTAATTGCGCCACATAAGCGCATGGCCTCAGATGAGGCCCCCCTCCGCAAGGTGTGACCCCCTCCACAAGGTGAGGCCCCACACAGTCTGCATGATCTGCCCTGTAGGAGGGACGGCCCTGGGAACAACAGCAGCTGTACCAGCACGAATTGTAGTTGAAATATAGCCAGTGATGCATGACGTTCACTGTAGTGGACAGGTGGTTAACTATGATTTCCTGCAAACATAAAATCAATACTTTGATAATTTATGAATTATATGATTCCTTAGTTGTACTTGATGTCACCACACTTTTTTATACCTGCAGGGGACGCTTTCCATAAAAGGATTGGCAAGATATAGATGGGTGACTTGTCCATGTGGCTTTCTGTCGTCCGTCTTGGTTTAGAGACATGTATCATGCACTTACACTGACTTGGCACTAAGTGGCAGTGTATGGGATGATGCAATAGGGTCCTATGTATTGGCTGATGGTGCAACTATGCAAAAAAAAAAAACTGTGCATATACAAGAAACACCTTTTGAATAGCTGTCCACTCTAAGTGACCTCTATGCATGAACGGGTTAAAACTTTATCCAAACCTTTCCCCTCTCTGACCTCTCGAGGATCTGTTCTAACAGGTTGCAGAGAGGCCTATTCCGGCCAGGGAGTGTGGAACGTAGTCACAGACCTACTCCTTACCTCTGACCAATTCCAATTAAGGTTCCAGTGGGGACCTTTCTCCCTGCGTGTGCATCTCCGCCTCTGTGTCTTACTTCTTACTTGCCCTTTTCCCTCAACCTATCCTAAGGAAGTGCATGTACGTATACACGTTAGTTTAGCTGCTATAGCTTGGACTGTCAGGGGGGGGACCTTACTTCTTCCTTCTGTCTATCTGTACCTGTGTACTCTCATGTTCCGATTAACCCAGCTTCCCCAAATCTCTTTTTTGTGTCTATATCTACGCCGGGATCCTGAGTTGAGGCTAACCCTGTTGCTCTGGTCGTGTGTCCTGGATCCTCTATCCTGAGTCTGGATCTGACTCCTGGACTTCGAGTCGTGGCTGAACCTGTCTCTGCGGTCCTGCCTGACTCTCATCATACTACTTCCCTTATGGCACCCACAGGATTGTTGACATCCTCGTGGATTCATCTTCTTATTATAGACACATGCATTTCCAAACATTTGGTCTTTCCAAACATTTGGTCTACCTACGCTGTAAAATGTATTATCTCTTCGATTTACACACGGCATCCATTGCACGTCTGTCCGCCCTGGGAGAGGGATCCCTTCTCTGTTGCTCTCCCTGAGGTTTCTCCCATGTTCCCCTTTAAACTGTGGGTTTTCTCCGGAAGTTTTTCCTTGTACGATGTGAGGGTCTAAGGACAGAGGGTGTCGTATTGTCATACTGATATTCTGTACAAACTGTGGAGTCCACTGAGACAAATGTAACATTTGTTATATTAGGCTATATAAATAAACATTGATTGATTGATTGATTTAATGTTCAGAAAGGTCTTTATTTTTCTCATACTGTCTGTTCTGACACCAGAGCCAAGTCTACTCTGATTGGTTAGCTGGCTGGTTCTGTTGTTAGTGGTCAACTGCTTAGAGATGTCTTGCCCCATATCACGTACAAATGTGCTATAGATGCACAAGTGTTACATTGTGATGTCACTATGTTACAAAAGTAAGCAAAGGAGTCAGGATGGGGGGGGGGGGGGGCGGGGAGTGTGTGGGAGCGAAACTCCCTTTGGAGGGAACTTTGAGATTTTAGCCTTTGCAGAACATTAACATGCACACAAACCGAAACAACACACTAAACGATAAAGTAAACCGAGAAAGCACCATAGGGCCTCTTTAAAGTTCTAAGATGAAACTAAAAACTCTATTTTCAATTTATTTTTAAAAACACTGCCCACTGCCTTTGTAATGAGGGAAGATATCACACAGTTTAAAAATGTGGCTTATTTATATGTTTTTATTAGTTTTGGACAACAAAGGAGCTACAGTATAAGGCACAAGTAAATTAGCAGCATCATGCTTTGGACGCACAGCAAAGCTTGTTAGTAAAATGAACCAACAAGTCCTCCAACTCATACGAGCAAATAGGTATATTGTTCTAGCCCTTATTACGACCAAATAGGTTGATTGATCAAGCGCTTATTACGACCTATTATCACGTTTTCGACCTCTAGTGCTCCCGTTGACTGCAAACGCTCTGGAGGGTTGTATATTCACAAATAACACTCTCTGGAAAATTCTAAATGTAGGATAGTTTGGCCATTAAAGTGCTTTGTGATTACATTTCTAGCGAGAAGTATATATTGTACTTTCAGAATCCACGTCCAGTGGATATGTAGGATCTATAGCAGGGTGGGGAACCTCCGGCCCCCTGGCCATATATTTTTTTAAAGAAATCTAGAACGCAAAGAAGTAAACAAGCGAGGTCTCTGTTTTCCTGGCCAAGGTCAGGGTCCTTGAACACAACACGAGCCTAACGTGTCATCACGTGGTATATGTCTCGTCTGACAGGGGTGCAGTTCTTATTATACATTCATGGTGCAGGTTCTGCCGGAGAACCAGCCGCTCCGGCACTTCAAAAATTGTAGTACCCATAAGGAGCCGTACACATGCCATCTTATCGTATTCTTCCCTGATTAAAATAACCCATTGCTGTGTGAACACAGTCTCTAGTGTTGATATTCGTAATAGATATACGAAGATTATTTGAGGTAAAAAATAAAACAATACTTTATTCCGAGTGTGCTTGCTTTTCTCTTTGGAAGTCATCACATAACGGCATTGTAATACACGGTTCAGCTATATAAAATATTACATATCTGCCGTAATTCTTTATTTATAGAACCCTTTCGAGGGCTACAAGAAACGAAGTGAGTAGCCTACAAGATTGAAGCTGGTCAGATAACGAACGAGTAAATGAAAACAGAATGAGGCGGAGAGTGGTGTGTGTGTGTGTGTGTGTGTGTGTGTGTGTGTGTGTGTGTGTGTGTGTGTGTGTCTGGGGGGGGGGGTGTGTGTGTGAGATTAAAATAGCCCAATTGCTTTTACAATAAATAAACATTGAATGTGTTTAATTGAATAGTAAAGGGGTTTAACGTTAGTGGCAGGTTGTGTGTGAGAGAGAATAAATAAGACAGCCCAATATTTTAAAAATTGTTATTCTTTTCCCCCGCATATTTCGCATATTTCGCAACTTTCCGCATATTTTGCAACTTCCCGCAATTTCACCGCATAAAATCACATAAAAACCCTGCATGTTTAATCGCATAATCAAGGAATTTAGCCCGCATAATCAAGGATTTTTGCCCGCGTTTTTCTGGAGGGTCTAACTTTAAAACGTGACTATGGGTCGTAATAAGCTGCTGAACAATCGACCTATTTGGCGGTTTTTTGTAGGAGGACAGGCTGAATGAACTCAAAGTTGTTTGGCTTTTTTCATTTAATGTGTTGACAATAGGAGAAAATATAGGATATCAACACACTTATGTTTTAAGGACCACACTACTGTTTTTGCATATTTCAGCTCTTGAAGAACAAATCAAATGCAATTTATATTAGAGCTAAGCATTTGGCACAGCATAATGTGGTTGTTGTTTTACTGTTTCAGCCATTTTATTTTTCCATTTATTTTCATGGGTAATGAAATCTGTTGGCAGGCTCTTAAAACTTTGCAATACATATAGTGAAGTCTTTCTTGTTTTTCGTTTATTTATTTTTGTCAAACTCTATAATAATTGTAGGGTAATTAATTGCAGAATTATTTGTCTCTCAGGCTCATGATGAGTCACTGGAGGATTAGTCTTCCATAAAAATTAGTGAGTGACAGTAGAAATGTAATTTTTGGATTATAAAGTATTCATTAGGATGATGATGATTAATTCACTTCGGTTTATGTTATCTCTGTACAGTACATTGTTTTACATGTTTTCACCACTGCCAAAGAGGTTATGTTTTGAGTTATTTTTAACTTTTTGCCTCTTTGTTGTTTTGTAATCAAGATAATAAAAAACAACTGGCTTTATTTTATGAAACTTAGTAGAAGAGTGCATTGGCCATGGAATAACCTATTTTATTCAATCTACTGAAAGAAGTCATTCATTTTAGAGTGATCCATTTCCTGGGATTTACACAAAATTCGTTTTTTTAGTACAAGAGAAAGAGTGTTAGTGCTACATTCATGTGAGATTATAATAATCGGAAAAAAATTGCATGCATTAAAAACATGGTACTCTTCATTGTCCTCATCAATTCCGAAATCCATCTTCCGTACCATTTACCATTGTGTGAAAATGAATGTCGAGCCAAATAAGATTTCCCCATCAGCCCGTTTCATCTGACAAATCAATGGGAGTCAATAGGTGTCAATGAAAGGACAATACTCAATCGAACCCCTCAACTACCCCGTATGTCTCACACATATCAATAGGTGTTTGTAGCTCTACATCAACTTGATGTGTGTAATGAAGTCTGTCCCTTTCTCTGCTCACACCTTTTAATCTTGTATTGACGTTTCTTGCCGGCCTTGTGATAACAGCTTATAAGTCACCTTTATGGCGGCAGCAAATAAAGTGGTAACTACAGCTGGTGAGAGGCCTTCAGAGGCAAAAGAGCCAGTAAAAAATAAGAAATATGTAATGGGATTCTCTTTATTTGTGATAGAAGAGGACTACTTTGCAGACAACTATTGAGAGAAAATTGAGGTGAGATTGAAATCGTTTTTGATGTCTTTCATTTCCAACTTTGATGGGAGGGGAGGTATTTTTTGACTCGGCTCATTGTGAGTACACCAGTCTGGCTGTTTTGTGATGGTTTGGCAAGCGGGAGCTGGGCTGGAACTGCAGGTGCAGCACAATACAGAACATCTGCATCTGTGTCCATGGCAAAAAAGCAGGCATTAAAACTGAAAAGCCAAAGCAAAATGGAACAGCATCTGTCCTCTGTGTTTAGAGCAGACCGACCCCTCCATTGTGATGCAGATAAGCGTCACCCCAGCAGCGCCTCAGGTGATTAACCAAACAGCGTTAGTGGAAGGTTGTATAAACAAACAGGTGTCCTCCTCTCCCTCTGCAGCTCATTAGAACTCCTCTCATTTTCTTCGGGTTTATTTTATTGCATCTTTATCAACTGTATAGGTTTGACGGAACAGCATGCCCACTTGGCGCCTAACCGTGTAATGCGTGTGTGTAAATGTAGGCCTATGTGCATTTGTGCACCTGTGTGTGAGAGTGCACATATGTTATGCATAGAATCCCAGGCTTATCGGAGCTCTTTCTAATGGGGTGTGCAGAGAGCAGTTCTACATCTCTCGGTAAAATGTGACTCTGGCAGACAGATCATGTTGGCTAATGGCAGGTGAGCGATTGAAATGTTTCATGGAAAGGACAAAAGCAGGACATTTCGGCTCACTAAAAATCAGCTCTTAACATTTCCCGGACAAAAGACAGCCAGTAGAAAAAATATACAAAGGACAAGAACACAATGAAGTCTAATTTGTTTTGTGGCGAGTATTGTGAAGCAAGCGAAGTAGGGTGTGACAAGAGCTATGGTGGATGCTTTCTAGTATTTGTGTGTATTGGTTGTGCACACGGCGCCTCTGAGCTTTTGTTTGAGTTGTAGAGTGGGTGGCTTCGCAGCAGGCTGCAAAACCACTGCATCAGCAACTTCTCTCTGGCGACCAATTAGCTTAGACATCCAAAAATAAAAGTCTAAATAACTTTTCTCCATTTGCATCTTTTTCATTTGCTTATCTCCTATTCAACCGGCAGCACTTTCTCTGCCTCCTAGGCTTTCTTGGGCTCCAGTGATGTCACACCTGCAAGATAATTGGATAAACTCAATTCAAAGCAGAAAGCTCATGGATACCAAGACAGTGAGGCAGCGTTTAACTACTGCAGAAATGGGGCACTGCTGAATACGTTCAGGAGAAAAAGAAATGGGATTGCTTCCCTGATACCTCTTGTGATTTGGGGGAATTATAAACGCATAATCATTATTTGATGAGCCAATTTATCCTGACTTTAATGCTTGGTTGTTTAGTCTTTACCATCTCTATGAGAGCCATACAGGCTTTGGGAGTAAAGGAATTCGGGATTGCGATACAAAAAGGTAACTACTTCCTTTCAGTTACCTAAAAAATATGATCATATATCAGATTACAGGTATATTTTATAGAAAGGTGATTATTGGAGGTTACAATACATTTTAAACATACATTATGAAGCACATGCACAATTCACGGGTCTCTCAAGTGAAGTGTGCAGCCGTAGCTAATCTGCTAGTCATCAATCTTGTACTCTAGATCAATTAACTATTTTACTGAACGAAAATGTTGCATTTTTCTTTTAAAGGAGAAAAGGGAAACAAAATGACCACTCAGTTCAAGCTGCTACTACACTGTCATTATCCAATGAGTCAACATTGACTTCGAAGAAGCATTTACAGGTAAATGCTGCTATTATGTAGTCCAATACTTGGAACGGTTATGCGTACTGCCTGAATCTGCTCTTGGTTTTCCGTTAGGTAACCTTCATTCTTCTTCTTTTTAAATGTGGTAGGTTATTTGATTAACTTAAATTCTGTGTATGCATGCATATTTTCTTTCTCTCCTCTTTGTTTGCATTGCATTTGATATAGAGGTCATTCAAATGTAACAGGAAGTAATCGGGTACATTACTTAAAAATTGCGATACTACTTGAATAAGATTTCCATATTAAATTATTTTACAGATAAATACAAACTATAAACAGAAACAATTGTAAAGTAACACTCCAAACTCTGGGCACACATTGCTTTTGAACACCTGACAGTGTTAGAAATTAATGAAGTATTGTATATTAAAATACTGTAATTAGGTACAAAACGGGAAAAACAAAGAAACAAGACTACTGATTGTTTGCTAGTTTAATCTTCTTAAATCCATGCTGAAAGAATATTGAAAGATTCTATAACATTTACTCAGCATAACTGTGATTGTCCGTCATATCTAAAAGCGCTATTTTCATCCCTATACGTTGAAAAATATGCTTTATGAAGCGACTGTAGCTTCAAATTCATAGTTCATGGGAAGAAAACGCCACAGATGACACTCTGAGGCTTCTGGATCTAAATTGGGTTGGCAAAAACGATAGACGCGCCAAGAGCGGACAAAAAAAGTATGCTCCAAGAGAGGGTCTTTCGGTTTTTAGGTTACCTGAAGGATATTGAATACGTTTATCCGACACATTTGAAAAGGAAAGGGTTGGTGTGGTACTCAGTTGGTTGCAATCTGCAACATCATTGCTGCTGTCACTTAATCCTAAATACTCGACAATTTAGTTCACTAGTTCATCCAACAATCAAGGATGTAGATGCTGTTTTGCCAACGATTGCAGTCAAAGGGATGGGCTCATTGTGACACTAAAAAAGATAGGTTTGGAAGACTAATTTTCTAAATGTGGCTACAAACGATCAAGAACAGAACTTGCGAACAAGCAAGGGCACAAACCTTTTTACATTTTGGTGAATTGTTTCTAGGCCCTTTCAGCTCTGGGCCTACATGTATTGCTTTCTCCCACCTATTTTATGTGACCCACGTGTTTTATCAAGAGCAAAGAAATCCAGTCTTTCCGTGAATCTTCATAGTGCATACGTACATGTAGCAATTCTCAAACCCTCCCGACTGTCTGCCACCTCGGTGGATCAATTCTCCCTGAATCCAGATGAATTATTAATGCCCACATTCTGTTTTTTCTCACTGATGGAGAAATCATTCCAAATGGATTTTTTTTGAGCTCCCAATGAATTCATCAGCTGTTTAAGGTGTCAATATTATTCCAAGATATTGCTCTGGTAGAGAGAAGCGCTGATCAGTGATTCCTGACATTGTTGCTCTGACCTTGAGGCGGATACTTAACCCCTAAACGCGTCGATACATATTCATGCTTGTCATTCACCCATATGCCAGCAGGCTGCCATGTTTACACAGAACACAGGATTGCAATGTGTTACATACAGTGGTGGCAGCATACATTGTGATCTGCAGATGGTTGTTTCTTAAACGGCTGTTGTGAGCAAAATTAAAGCTTAAGGAGGCTTGTACTGCTTCTCCTTCAAGTTTCATTACGACTTAATTAAACTTTAAATGTAATTATCCATCTTTAGAGGCTAAATGAAAGAGGATTCCCCCGCGAATGCCTCTATAATTCAGCGGGAAAGTGACTTAGGAGACAAATGATATTGTTAGCTTAATGTCAAGGGTGGTGCCAATGCTGCTCTGAGGGGGTGATTGACGGCTCTGTTTGTGCGAGATCTCAGCCAGAACAGGATGAATAGAGCACAGTTAGTGTTGCCAGCGGAGATCAATAGGCTACAGTCTCAGGTAAGCTCTGTGGCTTCACCCTTTGGGCATTTCCTGAAACAATGATAAATGCCAGGTGTTGGATGGCTTGAAATGTGATATTTTTCATTTGTCACATTATATCATGTCCCATCAGTGATTAAACAGGAAAAGAAATGAAGAACAGAGCCTACTGTGAGAAGTTGTTCCATTATCTCACAGAATAATTTTTTGCACAGCCTCGGTGGACTTTGATAACGCCGAGGCAATATCAACACCAGGATATTAGAAATCCATGTTAAAAAAATGTCGCTCCTCCATTCTTTTGGTGAAATATCACCAGCTATGCACAGTCAGTGTCAGCAAATTCCACATTGTCCCACAAGGTTTTATGTGTTGTGTGGAGACATAATATAGTGAGACACACATTGCATGTGGAAAGGAGGATGGAAACAGAGTGGGGATCTCAGTGCAACATGACCGCCTGCCTGTTGTAGCAGGAAGCCAACCACACCGGCCCCCCCGGGACCCATCAGCATCTTCGAAGGGACAACAAATGGCTTTACTGCCGGGTCCCTTATAGCAACCACAGAGGGAGAGGGGCTTAGGGAATGACCTGTAAACCAAACACATAACCACATTCAATCTGTTGCCTTATTAATCTAATCAACGGCTCGTTCAATGCTCCTCAGAGACAGCCATCACGGCAAGCCAGTGAAACTAGAACAGACAATGACAGTCTGCTCCCTTAAAAACTGTTATCAGGACTACTTCTATTTCTAATTAAAGTGTAAAACGGTGGTGTAAGGGATTTCAAAAGTCGGCCTTGCTTCTGTGAAAACATGTTTTTTGAGATTAAATAGGGAAGGTACTAGTTGTTCGCCAATAACTGTCGCCTCATGTTTACCTCAACAGAAACAATGCAGCGGAGAGACCTTGAACAACTTCTCCGTGCTCCGTCGTGATGCAGCACTAATTGAACACAAAGGACACATATCAGTATGCATTTTCATATTTTATTCAAGCATCTGAGATTGATTCTTTGTTTGTCAAATGTGTCTGACTATTAATGTTTAACAGACATATATCCTCAATCCAGTAGAAATACAAGTGAGAGAAACCATTTCTCTATTTAAAAGGAAAGTGTAGGATCAAGGGGATTTATTTTGGCTATTGTTTCAATAGTGTATTATCACCTAAATAATTATTGTTTTTCAAGTGTACAGTTTTTTCTACAGTACATGTCTGTGTTTTTTGGTTACCGGAATGTCCCCGAATAAGTTATCTGACACATTTGGAAAGGGAGGGGTGAGCGGAGTGGTATTCAGTTGGTTGCAATCTGCAACCTCATTCTTAGACGCAACTAAATTCTAAATACTGGATCTTTTTGTAAACGTTCATCCCACCAGTAGAGAGATAAAGGTAGTTATGCAATAATGTCAGTCAAAGGGTTGGGCTCATTGTCACGCTTCACAAAAATCAGGTTTGGAAGACTAATTTGTTTACAAATGATGAAGAACAGAATCCTAGAATGAGCCAAGTCACACACTATGTGAATTGTTTCAAGGACAAATCAGCTAATAATACCAACATGTATCTGTCACAATTCCTCAGAGACAGAATTTGACATCTTCAAAATAAATTGTTTTTTAAATTTTAATCTAGGTGCAATTGTAATGTTAGTTTTACAGTATAAAACAATAAGTATTTTTTCTTTATGGAAACTACGTTATGAGGCATTAGCAACAAAAATGTCAACGTAGCTTAATAAATGGGACCCGGGTATATCAAATATAACAATCAAAACATTACCAATTAAAACACATTTGAAACGCTTTAAGCTCCTAATGAGCCAGATTTGGAATAAACAAAGATAAAGTTGGCTGAAATTGGACTACAGAGTAAAGGCACATGAATCTAAACCGATTCCAAAACAGGAAGAGCTGACAGAAGGGTGGGTAGAGTTTTGGAATGTCTGAAACAAATGTAATGCCACATTTCAAATTGTAGGTTATGAGACAGGGCTCTGCACTAGTTTCCAAAGTGATCCGGAGAATCAGTAATGATGAGTGGGATGACCAACAGATGGCTTCTGCCCAATGGTAATATTGGAGTTTGTTTTTTGAAATGTGTCCTGGACTTGAGGATTTGCCACTCCAAATATATGATGACATTTAATATATCAAAATACATCATTATAACTGTCAAAAACATACAGTTGCACTTGTTTCCAATGGCATTCTCACGATCATATATTAAAATGAGGACACTAACTTTCTGTCAGTTTGCTCTAGTGTTCGGTAAATCCCCAAATTCTCCAGCTGCTCTCACTGTTTTATCCCACAGCTAAATAATGGCTCTGGCTCAGGCTGTATTTACAGGATAATGAATGGGTGCAGCTCTCGCTTTCGCATGCTCACACACACAAAAAAACAGTCGACAGTCACATCCAGGCCAAGATCAAACAAATATGGCACACTCGCATATTTGTAATCACAGCCACACATCCCTGAAAGTAATGATCACAGTGTGTCTGTTTGTATACTCACAGGGTTCGTGTTTGTCTCATTGAGCCACTATTGTTCCAATGATACAAACTGTATGCAAACACATTTGAGAGCAGAACATAAAGTTGGAGTTTTGATAGTTGTATGAGCTATTCAGGGTCAGAAGTTAAGGAACAAAATTCCAATAAATTAAATGCCATTCATTTGGATTTGTTTTGCTCCAAATCCACAACTGTATTTATTTTTTACTTAAAGGTGGGGGAGGTAATTTTGGAGAAACCAGCTAGAGTGCGCTAGAATTTGAAAATACACAGCCGGAAAAAAATCTGCCACTTCCTTACAGAGCCCCTCCTCCAACACACACGAACTTGCACATGACCAATGAGGGCACGAGATAAGCTTGTGCACAGATGGAAGGCTGACAGGCAGGTAGGCCATCCAGTTATTTTTGCCGGGCCGGGTAAAACTATTGGTCATGCTTTTTACAGTGCTACGGCTTCCAGAGATGACATTTTTGTATGGATTTTTTGTCAGAGCACTTCAGATATTCATTGCTATCGGGATGTTAAGAGCATTCCATGGAATATAACAAAAAGTGTATCTCGAGCCGGTTTTTCAAACTTACCTACCCCGCCTTTAATTAAGTTGTTTGTCAAGTGAAAAGTGTTCACATTTTCCACAAAAACAAAAGGTATTGTTTATAAAAAAGAAAATATGTTGTATGAATATAAATCATATCTTAAAGAATTTAAAAGTTCAAGAATTCAGGAACACCTATTGGCAATACACATTTATTTTGTCAACAAATGACACAATGTCACAGGGGAAAGGAAATTCAGGGGGGAGGCAGTTGTGAACAAAAAGTGAGGTTTCTAAAGTAAAAGCTGGAACAAAACAAGGGAACAAACCATGATGATGGAGAAAAGGGGAGCAGTAAATGCACACTAGGAATACACCAGAAACAGGAAAGTCTAAAAGCTGAATGACACGGGGCAAGACATCGACTGGTACAATGACAACAGACTGAAGAAGACTTGGACATCACACACAGGTGAAAGGAATCAGTGTGGGGGAAACAATTACAAAAGCAGGACAATGAAGTGACAGGCAGTTAAAAAAGACAATAAATGACCACTTTCTGCATCGCACAGGCCAAACTGTACAGGCCGACCCAAGTCACTTACTGCTTATATAAACATCCTCTTAACTGTAGTTGAGAGATATGATTCACAGGGATGCCTCAAATGTGAAATTGATAAATTATTAATGAGATGTCTAGAAGAAAGATTAAAGGATAAGTCTGGTTGTTGTTGTTGCCCCTAACCATTGAAAAACACCAATACCAACATTGAATTGATCCTTCTACAAGTATGGGGACTGGAGGTTGCTGCAGGAACACCATGGTCAGCAGCTGCGGTGCCATTGGCTTATATAACTTTATCCAAGACCAAAACTAAATAATTGCTGAAAGCAGAGGTCTGTGGTATCAAAATAAAGAATGCTTGATTGACAGTCAGTTCCTTGGTAATGTGAAAGGTTAAGTTAGCGCCTACGGTTCAGCATTATTAGCTAACCCAAGATTTTCATTCATTGCATACACCGTAGTTGTGTAAATGATATGTCAATAAACCTTTGAAAATCTTGAAATCTTGAAAGGGATGTGCAAAATAGCCATAATATACAGTCTTTAATTAACTATTAGTAGAGATTAACGAGTAATGAATATACTTTATTACTCGTTTCCATTCATGTCAATTGCAGATAAATGTTTTGTCTTCTCAAGCACCAACTATCAAATATCTCACCTGATTGTTGGCACTTGACAATCACCTTCCCTGAAATTTACTCAGGTGTAACTAAAGTCTGATTTAAGGGTTGTTTATATTTCACATCATTAATCAGAATCTGCAAAGTAACTCAAATAAGTGTAGTGGAGAAAAAATACCAGGTTAACCTCTGAATTGTAGTGGAGTAGAATTACAAAGTAACAATGAGCTGTCATGTGGGTATATATTAATGCTGCGCATTATGGACACAAGCGATTTTCACCCATTTATTAATTATATGTTTTACATTTGATGACACCAATGTGTTTAATACTGGCAACTTCTAATTGTGGGAAAAACGAAAACGTTCAGTAGAGACGTCCCATAGAACATTTTGCGAAACACAATAGCCAGCATGTGTAGTTCTGGGGGGGCGGTCAATTCCAATTTTGGATAGTCTGGCGTGGTTTCGTTCCATTTCAAACAGCTGTTTGACGCTCGGCGTAACCTTGGCGCACTGCCACTCAAACATGCAATCCCAGAGCTTGAAGATTAATCACGGGGACTGTAGTCCTAAACGATAGCTGGGGATTATGGGTAGTGTAGTGTCTTCGGCCATCCTAAACTCCTAGAGGCCTACGTCTGTTCGCGGTTATTTTTATTTTGAAATTCAGTTCCTGACGGACGCCAAAAAAGCCAGAGATTATGGAATTAAACCAATAAATAAAAACAAGGATAATTGTGTGTTATTGGTGAGTAAATAACAGTGTGTTATTTTGAAAAGAATAACAAATTAGAAGGAAAAAAAGATTTAAAAAATACAGATTTCAGTATTCTGAGGCTCTGAGCCCCATTTATTTTCCTCATAGACGGCAACAAAAGTCCGAAATTATACGATTTAAATTAAAAGCAATAATTGTGACTTGATATTGAGTAAGAACATGTTTTTATGAATCCCACAGCTTCCGGTCTTCCACGAGCCGACCGGAGAAAAAGACGTGCTGCAGGCACGAAACACATTACCAGTAGAAATACATTGCTTTTAAAATAGTTCTGTGTGACACAAAAAAAAAGGGGATAATCGTATTGGTGAACACGAATCAATAGATTACATTTCGTGACTATAACACGAAATGCCATGAGACTGGGTTGGTACGCTAACTTGTTTCTAGCTTTGTAGCTGAGGGATGATTAGATTGGATTTTCTCAGGACATTTTTTAACTTAGTTTGTGTTGCTTGTTGCCAAACGTGTATGCTAGCTTTGCCAAAAACTGTTGGGCTAACTTGCCAGCTAGAGTGAAAAATAATGTTAATCAATAAAAACGTTTTAGGTAAGGCAAGGCAAGTTTATTTATATAGCACTTTTCAACACAAGGCAATTCAAAGTGCTTTACAAAAAATGAAAGACATTCAGAAAATGGCATTTAAAATCACTCATTGAAAAGAAAAGTTAATTCAAATAAACATTAAAAGAAAAAATACATGGATAAAAGTTACAGTGCAGTCTAAGATATGAATAGTTCAATAGTTTTAGCCAGCTCTTCTATATTCAGAATGATATATCCTAATCTAAACCAACAGAATGGCATACAGCAGATGTTAAAGGCCACATATTAGACCCTCCAGAAAAATGTGGGCAAAAATCCTTGATTATGCGGGCTAAAATCCTTGATTATGCAATTAAACATGCAGGGTTTTTATGTGATTTTATGCGGTGAAATTGCGGGAAGTTGTGAAAAATGCGGAAAGTTGCGAAAAAGAATATATATATTTTAAATATTGGGCTGTCTTATTTATTCTCTCTCACACACAACCTGCCACTAACGTTAAACCCCTTTCCTATTCAATTAAACACATTCAATGTTTATTTATTGTAAAAGCAATGGGGCTATTTTAATCACACTCTCTCTCTCTCTCACACACACTTCTCCGCCTCATTCTGTTTTCATTTACTCGTTCATTATCTGACCAGCTTCAATCTTGTAGGCTACTCAGTTAGTTTCTTGTAGCCCTCGAAAGGGTTTTGGAGGTTGATGCCTCGGTGAACGTGAGTTGTTTGGCTTTCTTGTCCGCAGCAGCAGAAAGCATTTTCAAATGTTTGAATGAATCAAAGTGGGTCGTCACCGTCGACTTTCTCTCAGACGTATGCTCCAACACACAGTTGCACGGGGTGCAGAATAGTTTCCCCCCACTTTCGTGAAAGACATCGGGGTACTGCTTTGCCCGGTCTTTAGCAGAAATGTTCGTTGTGTGAGTTCCACACGTTCACTCTACGGTGTTGTTTACCTTCTGTGATGTGCAAGCTGATGACGTCACGTCATCATCGTCACTACTTCACGTCAAAACGAGTTTTCTTCTGCGATCGCAGGATCGCGTTTTTCTGGAGGGTCTAACATATAAACAACATGAGTGTGTATCTCTGCTTTTGTGGTCTGTTAGGAAAATCTGTGGGAAACACTGTATGTCGATGTCCATAGGCTGAATCATCATGTTTATCGTTGTCACATAGCTATCATATGCCTAAAACAGTGTGTCCTCATGCTCTTCTAGGTAATCATACATCCTGTCACGTACACAGCTACGTAGGGCCTTTGTTATCATGCTCTACTCTGATATTAGAAGAGTACATTCAGTATTTTCCCAACATGGTCCAAAACCTATTCTTAACACATTGATGAGTCACACTGTTGAGCTGTAAGAACAGTTGCTTCCTTACAATGAACAAGGGTACTGTAGTTTATTTTTGAGTCAACCCACATACACTGTCCTGGTGCTACACATATTCATAGCCGCCCTGTGTATTAATCCACAGCTGAAAAAAGTCCCCAATAAATGCACTGTTTACTCCTGTTTAAATAATGTATTCTGAAAACCACAGTGCCCAGCTGTTTGGGGAAATTACATAGCCTTTTTTAAAAGATGGAACTAGACACTTGTGACCTGTTTTCTTAGATTTACCTCTGTTGTTCGGGTCATTTCATGGGATTTGTTGACACTCTATAAAACATAGAATTAAGCCACCTGTATCCTTTAAATCGGATAGGTTTATGTAATAGGTCATTGCTTTCGATCGTCCTCTTCCTGTCCTTTGTGTGGGTGCTGCGCATTTCTAAGGACGAAGATGAACACATGGGTCAGCCCTGTCACCAGGGTCACTGTCCTGTCCAACAGGCCAATAATGCATGTGACAAATGTCAGAGTACCTGGTGTTACTGTGAACCTGTATGGATTTATTGATTCCTCCTCTTTTTGTTCCTGTTTGGTTTACCGGAGCTTTCACTCAAGTTTTATGCCCACTGCGAGTCATAAATATTTCCTGAAGTCAGCAGCATCAATCGTGTTTTTTTTACAGCATCTTTCACCTCGTCCTTTTGTGTGACTAGGCCTCTGCCTTTCACTGTATTTGTTTTGTCCCTCTTGCTTCAACGCAGGCTAATCTCCCTTCATCAGCACAGCTTTGACCTGCTCTTTTACCCTCCAACACTTGGAAAGACTGTTTGTAGTAAAGATTGTAATCTAACTGCTAATCTTTATGGCTTTCTCCAGGGCAGGGCAGTGAGCCTAGCTGAATGATTTGCCAGAGATGTAGAAACTCTCTGGAGTCTAAGAAGTTCTTTCCGAGCTGAGTTTTGAAGGGAGAAGTTCGCAAACACATTCAGATGCACCAGCTGTCACTGCCGGAGTTGTCAAACGGGTATCCAAAAGGTGTGTCAGGTTGTATTTGTTTAATGGTGATGCTCATTACTTATGACTCCTCACACTGTTCCGTTTTCCTTACCATGTAGAGAGCCAATTATTTAAAAAAGCTGAGGAATGTGTGCGGGAAATCATTCCCTCCTCTCACTCTTCCTGGCTAGAAAACCAACATATAGCTGTCATAATGAGGAGCAAGCAGTGCTTTACCACCAAGCTGCCTCTCATCACAAACAACACACAAAGAGATTTACTAATGCAGGCTGTTAACACAGCCAGTTTTATACACGGCCTGGTTTATACAGCAGTACAGCAAGCAGTCCCTGGACAGCATGCATTATACACATCTAATTAAGTCTTCACATGTCTATAATAAACCACATTATACCTTTGGGGCTAGAGGGCAGGTCAGGAGCTGGCATTGAGTTAGTGTGAGAGACAGCCAGTTGTCAGTGCGTTTGTGTGTGCGTGCTCGTGCACATGTGTGTTTGTGGAACCAAGCCTATGATAGCTATTTAACTCTCACTAATTAACCCAGAATAAATCAGGGCAGCACAGTAAATATTTGTCGTCAGGGAGGGAGTAAGGGGACGGAGATGCTCTCTGTAGTGCCATCTTGCCCGCCGGAAGACGTGAAAGGACTGTGTGTTTGAGTGAGAGATGAGGACAGATTGAGGCGGAGAGACACAGAGAGGGAGATGGAGAGGGAGCAAGGCTGAGGGGCAGCCAGCCAGCTGTTGGTATAGTTTGATTGGCCTATGGAGAGCTGCCTCTGTCTTTTCATGGCACCAGTAAAGTGCATTGCTCCCAGTGGCAGGTGGCGGCTGCCCATTGTGTACGTCCCCGGGGAGGGCAGAGGTAAAGATCATCCCTCGCTTTGCTCTTTTTTTATTAAACACCTTCATGGTTTGCCGCTCAGTAGCTACCAACAAGAAAACAGAGAGGCTTTTCATATGGAATACCTAATCAGCACATAAAAGTCTGGAAAACAATTTTTAATGGTACAGCTCCAGTGTTCTTGCTTTTGCTTTATCTCACATCAAAGGCTTAGAAGAATTGATGGTACAAATCAGAGGCGCTTCAAACAGCCCACACAGATTTACACAGGTCGCTTCAAACGGGGCATAAAAGTGCCATGTACTTCCTGTCCTTCACGAGGCTGTTCACAGTTTGGCAGTTGGAAAGATAAGGGTACAGTAAACCAAGGAAAGAGAACAGGTCTGTAAGTGCTCTGAGTGCTTTTCCCCAAGCAGCTTGACAGCCAGGTCTCGGTGACCGTGTTTGTGACAATCAGGCTACCTGACATCATCAGTTGGTTTAGTTGTTACCATGGCAACATGCGGTACAGTAACTCCTGAATAGGTGCCAGCCCCTGTCTCCTGGATCTGAGTTGATAGCCCTGATGTTTGCTCTTTGCAGTGCCAAAACATTGTATTTCCACATAGCTGGCCACACAAGATAAATCAAACTCTTTTCCCGTCCGTCTTTTTTATCTTCCACTCTTCCTCTCCTCTGTCTCTCTCCAGTGGGGTGTGATTCAACTCATGGTAAACCGTTTAGGGAGAAGGAGGGTGGAGACTAATTTAAGTCTCCCTAATACTTGAGAGTTTTTGTACCAAATGTTACTCATTTTTTTGGGCGAGGAGTTCTTGGAAGTCCTTCGTTTGTTTTTCCTGCCTTTGCCCAGTAATTAAAATATTCCGACGATCATTTTTCTTGGAGTAAGATTTTCCATTTAGGCAAAGAAAAGTATAAACTTAGTTTTGTTTTGAAAATTTGATACAAAAAATATAATTAACTGCTGGAACATTTTGTCTTCCCAACGAGGTTGCTTTTTATCTACCCCCGCCAATGAAAATCAATGGCTTTTTTGGTGTGTTGATAGTAGTCTAACATCCTTCTTTTAATAAAACCTCGGAAAATACATTGAGGAAGAACCTTCATTTTGAATGATGCCAAGGTTTGCACAATAAATGCATAAACAGCTCAAATCAATGGCAATAAAAGAAGAAAATATATAATTTGTTATATCATGTGGTGTTCTAAAAGTCTATGGAAAAGAATATTTACCGCAAAAATAAATAAATAAATGAAGATAGCTGCTGTATCAGGGTGTGTGGCTATTATCCAGAGAAAATGAGTGTGTGGTTCACTCCTTAAACGATTCTCTTTGTTATTCAAATCCATTCATTGTACAACCTCAGCAGCATGAAGGCAGAGCAAAGAATCAGAAGTTGTCCCGTGAATTACTCAAAGGTGAGACAGACTGATGGGACAAAAGCTTTTGAAAGCCATATTGTAACACTGCTGGTCCTCGGAAAAGGTTATCTCCCTCGCCTGTCCTTGAGCGATTTAAAGCAAGTCAGCAGACATTTTTTGCAGAAGCCTATTTCTCTAGATATAGTTTTTTTTAAATAGCAAGTGGGCGAGAGACTACCAAATGGCTGTCCATGTGTAATTAGGATTATAGTCACATTCAAATGGAGTGCTTACTTGGCTCTGTGCTTGGAGCTGTGGCAGTCAGAGCTTTCAGCTGGTGGATGTGGGTTGGCAAGAAGGGCACCGTGTCACTCTCGACCTCTCGGAGGGGCTTTGCTGTGAGCGGTGCGGTGACATGCGTCATGCTCCACCAAGTCGCGCTCTGACACTGTAATAATACCCAATTATAACCTGGACTAATTGGAATGGCGCTTTGTTTTTCTTTCTGTTATTTCAAAAAGCTGACAGCAACAACTCATGGTGGGATCGATGGCGGATTACGAGGCTCATGGAGCTGCATAGAGAGGAGGGCTCAGACTGAGGCTGCGGCTCTCATTAAAACCTGGGCCTGATCTCAACCAAGCCCTGGGAAAGGAGGGGTGAGAAAGGTAAGAAAAACCTAGACTCGAGGAAGGGAAGAAAGAACAGAGGAGCTGAAAAGGGGAGAAGAAAGAGGATATTTAAAGGAGAACTTTACTGTGCCCATTGGACATGGCCTCTGCTGGACTCTTATAAATGGGTATTGTTCCCCATGAAGCACACAGCGACTGTTTACAGTTTCCCATAAAGGAGGGCTTTATTCCTGCTCAGGGATGCATTGTGACAAGATCATTTGAATAGCCGAGGTCTTACCACAAAGCCATAAACATTTACGGGCAGTTGACATGGAGAATAAAGAATGAGCCATGTAACCTCTGCAGGATGCCGCCCGACTCCTGATGTCACGACCAACGCTCGGTCGACTTCTTGGAACTATTATCATCAACATGGCGAGAGACGGAGGGAGAAAGATGGGTCGGGCGGAGACATAGTGAGGGGGAATGCAAACAGGTTCATAAACAGAAGAAGAAAGATAGGGGATCGCTAAAGACGTGGTGCAGGTCTTTGATGTCCTCTTTGATTCGCTCCACAATGAAATGGCGGTGTCTTGTTTTTATGTTTTATCACAGGAGTCGGCCACCAGAGCAGGCCCGCGGGAGCAGCCAGACATGAGGCTGAATTCGATTAGACTGTAATCGGAGATGGACAGGCAGCGGTGCTGTCAGTGTCAGCAGGCCGAAGGGACTCCATAGGCAAACTATCCCCATGACTTTCTGTTTCTTGGCATTCATCGCAGTTGCCATTAAGTGTGTTTGGATTCCGCGCTCCAATGTTCAGGGCCGGGTTTGTTTTGAATTCTCACAAGAGCGCTTTGGAGTGCGAGCAGTAATAATATCAGGTGATAAGGGAGGACTCTGAGTCATTACCAAATTACCTACCACACTGATCTTGGACAAAGTAGAAGAAGCCGGGGTCTCGGAGAGTTGCTCGTATTGTCTTGAATTTTCTTCCACTACACAAAATCATCTCTCCTCGTCTATATCCCTCTCTCTGCTACCCAGCCGTTTTTTTTTCCTCCTGCCTTGCTTGGCATTCTGTTCATTCTCCAAGATGTTTGCAGCGTAACCAATGATTAACAATTATGCCAGTGCATCTAATTAATGCTGGCTAATTATGAGGTTGAGATGCTGACAGGGAGCGGGGGTGCAGTGGGGCGGGTTCGGGGGGGTGGGGTTGTTTAGGTCTGGAAGATTGCAGCATCAGAAATAATCAGGAGAGAAGAAGAAGAGGAGGAAAAAAGAGAGGAAATTGGGAATGAGTGCCTTAATTGGCGTTCTCGGTTTTTGTCTCAGGACCCTGAGCTTATTACGTTTTTAAAAAAAGGATAACTTTGCATGAAATTATAGACGGTACACTTACTCATCTAATTTGTAGGCCATGTGTGTCACATTGGGAAAAAAAAGAACAGGATGTAATTTTTCTTCTTGTGTGTTTGAAGGGAATAATTCAGGCCACACAGGGTCCCCCTGGTGCGGGAACTCAAGCCATAATTACGTCCGGAGAATGCCCATGGATTTTAATCTTCAACTAATTTGCAGTTCATTTGTAAGAAACTGGTAAAACAACATGGCGAACACAAACGCCTCGCAGGAGACGTACACCGAGACCTTTAATATATATAAATTACACGAACCAATGGTTGCACTTCCTTCATTTACTCACTTTTTCCTTTACAATCCTCTGAAGAAGCACACCAACAGGCCTCAACCCACTTCTCCACCTCAAGCAATACTTAATCGGGAAAATAGCCAAGAAAAACGACCTCTCTCCGCAGCCCATAATGAGGCTGCATGGAGCACTCATTAGCATAGTCAGTGTCTGCAGCCCTACGGTATGTCGGAGCTTTATGTTCAGTGACGTTTTTATTCCCACAACCATTCTGTAAGGGCTCCATAATAATGTCCAAGGAAGAAAACACATCATATATTAAAGGAACATGATTTTTTGCTTCCTATTCAAATGAGCACATCTAAAGAGAGCGAAGGCACAGGAACAAAAGGGTTTGGGGGAATTACCCAGAGAGTAGTAATTATATTCAGAGGAGCCTGTGATTTAGAGTTTGTTGTTTTTGTCTTCCTGTGCAGAGCAGACGCAGGAGGCTCGGTGCGGCGCGGAGCGGTGACACGGGTCCTCCCCGGTCTTCTGAAGTGCATTAAACTTAATGATTGACAATGATTGAAACCACACGGAGCCCGAGGCAAATTACCGTGGCAGAGGCTCAGTTCTGCGGATCTGTTTTGTCTGCTTTTTACATTCCATGTGAAAAGCATATTTGTTTGTAACACAGATGGAGTACATGGTTCAAGACTGGGGCACTACAGAAAAGAGCTCCTACACCCCGTGCGCAGGCTAGCACCCAAGGATTTCTGAAAAGCATGAGCTAACATGGTGGTCTCATCAAACACACTCAGCAGGGGAAGCAAGAGCCAATAAGCCAGACTCCAGTGATGTTTGTCAATATGATGTGGAACACAAGAGGGTTACGTTTAGCAGTGTCAAAGCAGCTATTTGTGTTTGAGACGTTGGATTCGATAGTGCTTCTACCAGGCAGACCTCAGCCTGAGTGGATTCCCATCTATTTTCTAAGTCTTCACCCTTTTAGTGTCAAGGCAGGGAGCATTAAGTTCGATAGGAAACTTAAATAGTAAATCAATAGCGCTGCATTTTTATATCAGAACTTGCATCTTGATCAATATTCCTCATAATTTATCCTCTACTCTATCTTTCATGCCCTACATTTATTCATAACTTGTAAGCATTAAATAGAAAATAATACAGAGATACCATCAAAGCAAAATCAGACATGTTTCTTAAGTGCATTTCGAGATCAAGTCGGAAAATATAAATAAAAATTCAAGGAAAGAAACGCCGTTTTTTTTCAGAAGCCGGCTTCACTTAAAAGTCCATTAAGCTGTAGGGAGCTGTGAATGGTAGGCATTTAAATGTGAACAGAAACGCATATTAAACCCTTCCTTTTCATAAATGACATTTTTGTTAACCGCAGCTTAAGAATGATTTCTCTTTGAGTTGTAAAGAAGCAGAGATTTGGGCATTTTAGTTGCCGGCTTCTGACAGAACTAAATGTCCAGTTAATTAGTTTCCAGGGTTTTCTGCAAATAGGAGGCGAAATAACGTCAGGCTGCCTTTCAAATTCATGTAGCGAATGCCTTTGGGGGGAGCCAGAAGTAGTTGTCAGAGGACAAAAGATGAAATATTCCTCTAATATCATTCCTCTTCTTAAGCATTACATTACAGCTGCCTTGGCAAGGGGGTCTGTGGCAATTCAGCTTCCTGTGAGTCAAACATTTTTTATCTTAGGCAATATGTAGCAACGCTCCTATCATGTACAGTGCATTTCATTTATCGTACATGATGTAATAGGCACATCCAGTGTAGTAAACATTAGAGGGGAATAGCTCACCGTACACTGTTATGAAAGTCAATAGGGCTTCAATAACATAAATCAATGGCACACAACAGCCCAAAGCTTATGCAATGTTCTACAAAATTAGGCATGTAACAATTACAGTGGTGCCTTATTTTCTCTCTCACGAGTGACCTTTGATTACGGTTGCAAGTAAGGGGAAGAGTTTTTCATGCATGGAAGGAGTAATTACGCCAGGTAAAGCAATGGTCGGTGTGTTTGTTGTACACACATGCATACATTTATGAGATTTTGAGATTTGTGTACGTAGGGGTTTTTAGGGGTGAGGGAGGATTACCTTGTGTCATTAAGTGAGGGCCTACACAAATAATTTCATGAGTTTTTGCTGTTTACAATCTCCTGCTCTGTCTTGGCTTAAACTGCATGGCGAATTGCAGACATAGCTCAAATTCTCCTCCAAATGTAGCCTGAGGGAGACCGCTATTCTTTTCCCAAAGATTAAATAATGTGGTTTATAACATTTTTCATGTAGTGACCCTCTTTTCAAAGCCTGCACGTTGAATATTTTAATATGGTGAGATCTTAAAACCTTTTTACAGCACTCTCCCTTTCTCATGTTTTATTCCCCAGCTCCGACTAAAATATCAAAAACAGTAGTGTATCAAAACAAAAAGGAATTGTCTTTAATCCCTCTGCCTGGCGTTTACAAGGGTCATTATGGTTACTTTGAAGACTTTATGTGATGAGCCAGGTAAAGTACCTTGTGAGGAGAACCCTTGGGAATTGACCTTGCTGTCTTGAGCCTAGTCAGCAAGCAATAAAGAATGGTTAAATGTTAAGGCAGAAACTAAAGTGCTTGAAGGGCTACACGTACTCTGCATTAACAAAATAATGGCTGTGCTTGTTTCATATTCTGTGTGAAATCAAGGTCACTATTTCCTGTTGTTTAATAGGCATGTGAGGGTGCAGAGCTCATATTTGAACAAGTATGAATCTGTGTATTTTTGTGTGGCTTTTGAAAAAGAAAGAAAGAGGCAGAAAAGTGTGTGTTGGTGCGTGTTGCCGTGTGTGTGTGCTCATGTGTGCATATTAAAGTATCTAGGGGGGTTTTCATGCCAGGGAGAAAATGAATATTGGACTGATTAATGGTTGATTAATGATCCGGCTTAACAGGTATATGGGGTTTTCTGATTTAACAATGCAGATATATCAGCTCAATGATTAAAACTAAAATTAGAAATGCCTCGACAAGGCACCTGAATGATTTAAATGAAAGTGTCTTTAGGGGTTAACACAGCAGGATGGTGTCACGGGCGAAGATTAAATCAGCAGCACTCTAAACAGTTTTATTTAAACCATTTTTTTTACTTAAACCATAAGGGTGTCACTTTGTTTATAATCTCATTTAAACTCTCCTTGCGAACACATATAAATGTGACAGACTATAAAGGGGACGGATGGGAGTGAACCGCAGCTTATTTGCGCCAATGCATTTTAAATCTGCTTTGGATTCAATGAGATTCCAAATCGAATTGTTGCTAATCGAGCAATTTTGTCTCTTAGCATCCAGCTGTCAAAACTACTAAGTGGGTCCCTTTTGGCTATCCGTGACGAGACGGGGGCATGTGATTGGCCTAATTAAGATGACATTTTCCCCGTTTCTACGGAGAAGGTCACCTCGGAGTCAGTGTGGGAAGGGGCTGATGCCTCTTTTCCTCGTCCGACTGTACAAACAGACGCATCCATCTGAAGCTGTTAAGATTGTGTTGGCCACCCACGTTGCACTGTGATTATCATCTATTAAAGCCCAGCACCACTGAGGGGGTTTTCACTGTAAAGGCTGACAAGCTTAACGGCGCTTTAGCTATAGGTTAGTGACCACGGAGCAAACATTAGAGCCACCGGCGGGGCCCCTCGGGGGAACACCTGCACTGACACTGCAGAGATATCTGTTTTATGTTTGCAGCAATCTCCCCGGACACTAACATGAGGGCTACAGATGATGAGGCATGAATCAGTGAATACAGATTTGTACAACACCTGTCAGGGATGTAGCAACACTTACTGTACCTACAGTGCATACAAATAATTTAAGAACAGTGGTTTGGTCCTAAACCTTAACCAAAAATGAAAGAAAGCACATTTTTGGAACAAAACAGCAATAATGTTTTTTTAAGAAGTCATAATAATGAAAGCCATTGAGTGTGAGTTACTGGGTCATTGAGAGAAATGTTGCTACTAACAAAGCCCAATGTAATTAAAACAATCTAACTAAATTGATGTTCATCTCAATTGTTAGCCATAGGGCAAGAGGTGAGGCAAAATTGCAAAATGAACATCAATGGAGTAGAAAATAAGCTGCATGCTGCTATTATAATTAATGGTGGTGATGATACAAGTAATTTCCCAATCCCATGCTTTGACCACACAGTGAGATTCACTCAATGACTTCAAATCTAAGAGATAATTGTTTTTTAAATGCCATGAGAATATGCATTTAATATTATTATTTAGATTTAAATTAGATGATTGATACCATTCGTATAGTTTAATATTGAGCCAGAGCTAGGTAATGGTTATCTTAGAATAGCATAGGACTACAAGCCTATAGTACAAGAAGAACACAAGCACAAGAAAACAGCTAACATTTCATTATCCACCTTTCAGTAGCTGCAAAGCTCACTTACAACATTGTATAATATTCTTTAATAAATAAACATAGGAGATGTAAAACTGACAACTTGTGTTTTTTTTTGGTAATGTGCTATTAAAAAGTATGAAATGTGCTAAGTGATAATATGAAGGTGAACTTTCAACAAGTATTTGTATTATTAAAGCGAAAGTGTCATGCTTGCATCTTTATATCAAACAATTTGGTTAAGTTAAAGTAACAAAACTATGAACTTAAAGCACTGGGACTTTTCTTTTGTAAAAAGTAGTTCCAGTGACAATTGTTCACAGCAAGTGGCAGATTATACTCCGTAATGAGGATTGCAATTCTGGAAAGATGATGTTGGTTCTACTTTTTTCAGTGCTGTGGGGAACACACACACTCCGAGCCATTCCCCTTTCTGTTGTACTGAAAAAAAACATTCACTAGTAGATGTTGACAAATAATACGCCTCAAGAATCTGTTGTTGTCTCATCAGGCTTCACATTCTTTTTGCCTGCCTGTCAGCCACACCCCTGTTTGACACAGCGTTTGTCTTTTTCGGTTTCGTGTTGTCTTCCTTCCGTGCCTCATTGATATGACACGATCAATAGAAGACAATTCAATTTACAAGTCGGTCAGCTGTCAAAATAAAACTGTGTAAAAATAATAATTTGGTCGCAGTCTGTGTGCTTTGTCCAATTAGCCTACTACTAATTCTCTACCTGTCTTCACTTCCCTTCTATGTCACACACAGGCATGAAATCTCCCAACATTACGCAGCACTTCAGAGGACCGTCAGCTGGTGTCATGCGAGAGGCATACCGCCGTGCCTCCCGCACAGAGAAAATTACAGCGATGCATTCAGGTGTCCCCTCAGCCATGCGTTCAGTGTGCTTCTGGGGGCTGAGGGGGAGGCAAAGTGGATGTGACAGGCTCAGATTAAATGCCAGAGATGGGGCGTTTCTCACACATTCTACAGCTTCCTGGACAGCAGCCTAATTAGCCACTTCCATGCTCTGCCATCAGCTCTTCCAACAAAATGCTCCCTCCAAAAAAAATGTGTTAATGAAAGGAAATGGGACACAGTGCTGCTCTGCAGAAAAGAAACTGATCTTACCTCTGATAATGGCTCTTTGAAATTCATTAATAGATTGGTTCACATTTCAACTGTGGTATATTAGCACTGTATTATAATATATTTTCCTTTTCTCATTCACCTGCGTTCAGGATGCCGGAAAGAAAACGATCAGATGGTCTCTTTGGCACTGCTGCGAGATCAAATGCGAGGGCGTTTCGTGCTATCAGCTCCCATCATTCTGTTGGAACTTGCCAGTCTGTATTCACCACGAGAAGGTCAGGTTTTTTTCTCAGGCATAACAAACGTAGATACCATCTCTTTCCCAGATAAAGTGTTCTTCATGGATATTACCACGTCAAGTATAGGGAGAAATTCTCTCCTATATATCTGTTCTGATATCTGCTCATATGGCTCGGCACAGACACGCTGGACAGGAAATAAATACTGATTATGGAGTGCGTGGGGTAATGTTCAATAATAAAAAGTATTATTTGCCATGATCAATGTGTGTCGCCGTAGCGATAAAGTACAATGAATGGAAAGCGCTGGAAGGCCGCAGTAAATTTTGATGCGTTGTGATATTGAACACAATGTGACAACATACTGCTTGCCAGGGCTGTAAAACATCTTCCAACAGGCTGTTGAGCATCCGCCCCGCTACATACTTACACACCATGACTGCCATACATCATGCCTGGGCCACAGCACACAAAGGCTAAGTGTGTGAGGAATTACATGGCAAGAAGCAAAATAGGATATGGACATATTCATCAGGAGAGAGTGGGGCCGCGTAAGAGAGTGCAAATTAATGGTAGGCCGCCTGCGCCTATATACAGTAAGTGTTTGTGTGTGACAAGAGGATAGAGCATTCAATCAATCACTCAATTAAAGCTGCGAGTGACAGTGACATGACACTGTATGGCTGATGGATGGACCAAATCTTTGTAAAGTCTGAGGCTTTTAGCTCTCTCCGGCTTGATGACATTCAACGATCAACAAACCCACATCACGTCGAGTGCGACCGGCAAGCACTCACAAAACTTTTACAGCACCCCGTTTACCTCCCTGGACTCCGCGCGCCACTGCCCTCAAAGCTCCCACTGTTGGGAGGCTCAGGGTATTTAAGAATGTTATCTCTAAAGCACAGATGTCTTAAAGGTCCCGGTGGAATAGGCCTGCAATGTTCCCTCCTAATTAAAAATTAATTAAATCGCCTGTGGCTCTAGCCAGGCATAAAGCTGAAGGCCACTGCAGCCGCCACTGGAAACGCAATCATTTATTTAACTCAATTACAGGAAGTCACAGCATGCTCCTGTGCCACCCATGTCACCTGGTGGGTCTGGGGTCTTCAGAGCACATGACCAAACTGTCCTCGCACATCTCCATCTGATGTAACTTTCCTGAGAATTCAGTGAGAAAACTCGAGGTGGGGATGCTTGCGATGCGGTGCGCATCCCTTCCCCCTGTTGTGATTAATATATACATAGTCATAGAGAGATATCCTTTGTCACCTGTTATCCCTCCTTCCTCCCTGGGGGCTGATTTGGGGTGATTGATCAGAGATTCAGACACAGGATCAATATGGCTTTCACCTCTCCCTTGGCAAGAGCAAGGGGCTCAGAGATGGCCCACTGTGCTGTCCAATTATTCAGTAATGGAATACTGGAACCGGCCCAAGACTATTAACACGCTGGACACTGGGGATAGCAAGTAACACTGCTAATTGTTGGGTTACATTGTAAACTGTGACAACAATGCACTGCCTTAATTCCACCTTTTTGTCTCCTTAGCGCTTAAACAGGAGTGCAGCGACAGCACTTCTCTATACAACCTAAATATTCCTGGACACAGTCACATTGTGTATCCATTGTCTGTTTGCAGTAGTTGTGACCCTTGCACCCATTCCGTGCCCAGTCATCTACAATATTGACAGACAGGGAATTTAAGCTTACAATGAGCTTACACTAATTGTAATTTGCTCTGGATGCAAACGTGTGCACAATGTGAATGAACCCCAGTTTAAACTGTTCATTAATTAAAGTCAACATGTCACGTCCATAGGTAAATTAAGTTAAAGCTCCGTCTATCTCCCGGTCGTATAAAATCAACAGGGGTGTGAAATGTCTCGCGTAGTTTGACCTCACTTGCCGAGTTTGCAAATGTAATTACCAAAGGAAACAGAGAAAATGGAGTTGAAAGTTTTCTTGATGGCCTTACTTGAACGGGGATACAAATCTGTCTAATTTGCATAATCCTTCTACTACCTTGTGTTCTCACGTTTACTGTTGACATCCCTCCAGGATTACAGAACTTCTGAATATGCCACAGAGTTGTGCAAGTGTTAAAGAATGTAAACGTTACACAAATAAAGACGTGAATGACACAGCTCCTGGCGATATTGATGGAGCTGCATTATGAGTGCAAGAAGCTTTGGCAGAGTCGGACTCAACGCATCATCATCTGGGTGTTTCACTGCTCATTGGTTTACTTGATTATTAATTTGCCTCAAGTGAATTTGGCTGCTTTTTTTTTTTTTGACATACATTTGTATGTATGAATTAGTTCTGCTACATCGGGACTCAGTGAAATGACAGTAATCACAGCTCTAAGTTTGATGTGCTATACGCCCTTTCTCATTATGAGCAAATCACATTATTCTGTTTTGGTGATTAACACTGTTTACACATTTCCCCCCCCTCATCAGCTCTCAGGGTGAAGCTGCGGTGGAGATAACCTGAGAGCTTTAGAAACAACCAAAGACCACCTTCTACTGCACTTTGATATTACTTATTCAACTTATCTTTGAGGCACAACACAAAGCCTCCGACAGATACAGTATTGTTTCATATTCCCAGTACTGTAATGCAATATGTTCCGGCTTTGTAGAAGAGAAAGCGGCGCTCCGCTGGGAATCTCAGCATTTGGATGTTTCAGAACCCAGTGTTACAGAGCGCACGATGATGTACACCAGCCCCAGACACACTGATGTGTGATGTAGCTGCCTGCAGATATGCCTTTGGTTGCCTGCAAAGCAGTCTCTGCGGTTCAGGGACCTCAGGTGCTCTGTGCTCCGTGAGTTTTCTGCTACATATCATTATATCATTGGGCAAAACCTTTTCAGATAGAATCCACTGCTGCACTATGTGCCGCATGAGACCATAGGAGGGAATATTTGTTCAGAAACATATAGTTGAACGTCCAGAAAGATTGCATTTACTACCTATCTATGTTAGGTGTTTGCTGCCTGTAAACATTCTTGAAAGAAAATCTGAAAAAGCTTGCTAAGAATAAACTATGCTTGTTAAAATCGTATTACAAAATCGCATTTTAACATGCGTCATGAATATATTCATGCTCTTACCTTTATCCTTTATTCAGCATGTCTAAAGAAACAAGTTATGTCAAACAGTCCAGCTGTGCTATTTTGGTTGTATTGCCAAGTGATTAACTGTGTTTTATAAGCAGCTATTTTCAGTGTAGCTGCACACCAATACGACCGGTTACAAAAAGAAACATCAGCTAAATGTCTTTCGGCTTTTCACCAATTTCCTTAAAGAAGGATTCAGTAATAGCAGTCTGTCTCATCCAGCCAGACTGACTCTAGGTGTAGAGACTCAAAGTGTGTTGTCCAATTCAGATCTTTGCTTTCTCTGAAGTTCCGTCAATTAAAAGTGGACGAGGGATGTGGATTGTGCTTTTCCTTTACAGGGACGGCTCATCCATTTAGCT